>NC_073391.1:23409804-23712304 GCF_028641065.1 Leucoraja erinaceus | reverse complement strand
GATGGAAGGTCAGAGCCGATGATGGACTGGGCAGTGTTTACTATTTTTTGTAGTCTTTTCCTCTCCAGGACCTGCCAAGAATATTGCCAGGTCCTGAGGGCCTGAGCTGTAGGGAGAGGCTGGACAGGCTTGGACTATTCCCTGGAGCACAGGAGGCTGAGGGGTAATCTTATAGAGGTGCGTGAAATCATGAGGGAATAGATAGGGGGAATGCATAGAGTACTTTACCTAGAGTACGGGAATCAATAACCAGAGGGTATAGGTTTAAGGTGAGAGGGGAACGATTTACCCCTGAGGGGCAACTTTTTCACGCAGGTGAGTATATAGTATGAGCTGCAAGAGGAACAGATTGAGGCAGCTACTATAATAACATCTAAAATACATTTGAACAGGTGCCTCGACGGAGGTGCGATTTGCTTTCCATATCGTATCTCCGTCTGCAATGTGGCCTGACATCGAGGAGTTGGCGGCCTTTGCTGGAGACCGACTTTTGAGAGCTCCAACGTGGGAGCCTGCAGGACTTTAACATCGTGGAACCCACGATCCCTTTGCCTGGGATTGACCTCGGAGCTTGCAGACTTACATAGAAACATAGACAATAGGTGCAGGAGTAGGCCATTGGGCCCTTCAAGCCAGCACCGCCATTCAATGTGATCATGGGTGATCATTCACTATCAGTACCCTTTTCCGGCCTTCTCCCCATATACCTTGAGCTCTATCTAACTCTCTTTTGAATGCATCCAATGAAGCGGCCTCTACTGCCTTCTGTGGCATAGAATTCCACAAATTCACAACCCTCTGTGTGAAAAAGTTTTTCCTCATCTCAGTTCTAAATGGCCTACCCCTTGTTCTTAAACTGTGGCCCATGGTTCAAGACTCCCTCAACATCGGGAACATGTTTCCTGCATCTAGCGTGTCCAATCCCTTAATAATTTTATATGTTTCTATTAGAACACCTCTCATCCTTCTAAATTCCAGTGAATACAAGTCCATCACGGAGCTCACGGTCTCTGGTCAGAGACCAACTTCGGGAACTCCAAGCCGCACGAGTTTCGATCGGCCCGATGCAGGAGTTTCGACCGCCGGCTGTGGGAGCTTCGAACGCCCCGACAGATGGTTCGACTGCCCCGACTGCGGGAGAATAAAGAGGGAGTAGATTGGACTTTATTGCCTTCCATCACAGTGAGGAATCCGATGTGGTGGATGTTTATGTTTATGTTAACCTTTATGTACTTGTGTGTCTTGTTGCTTTTTTTCCCCATATGGCTGCATGGTAATTCGCATATCACTGTACCTTAAATGGTACATGTGCAAATACAAGACCTTTGAAACCTTTGACAGGCACATGAATTAGAAAGGTTTAGAGGGATATGGTATAAATGCTGGCAGGTGGGACTACTGTAGATGGAGCATCTAGGTCAGCATGAGCAAATTGGGCCGAATGGCCAGTTTCTGTGCTGCATGACTCTGTGACACTAATTCCTTCTCTAAAGGATATCAATACACAAGATGCAACTTTACAAGTCGGTTCCAAAATGTCATGATCACCATTCTGGCTTTTTGTTTCAGGTTGTTAAATTAATACCATTAAATGTATCAATTATTCCAGTGGAAGTTGGTCACACAGCCAGATCATTAGTCAAGCTCTGTGGATTAGTCATGCAGTAAAACTGTCACTATTTCACTGCTGTTTTGAAGTGCCACAATTGGGATTTTAAGGGACATTTTTGTGTCCACGCTCCTTTGAGCACAGCTGTTTACTGCCTGCGGTGCTTGGACAGATGTGATGGACCAGATTTTGGAGCTTTGGAAGGCACTGAACAAAGAATAACTATTTCAGGCAGTAACAGTCCTGCTATGATAAGTGTGAGAGTGGCATCAATCACTCCAGCAGAAACATGAAGGAGGGTGTTTATAACCTGAATCCGAATCGATGTGTGGTTGTCTGTGACAGCATCTATTTAACATTTATCATGGCCATTATCAGTGGGGATCAACACCATGGCAGGCTATTTTCCTAGAATCTTTTTATCTCCAATTTATTTGCTCAAATAAGATATTAAGATATCAAAAGGAATAAATCCTGACTGAAGCAGAACATTATTCTTGCAATAACCTCTGAAAGCCTTTACTCATAAACTAATATTCACGTGTTTCATCTGTTCTAATCTATTGCATTCTGTAATGACATTTCAGGAGCAGGCTTTCCAAATGCCATTTTTAATTAATTTAAATCATCTGTTTTCATCAGCTCCTCTCTGCTGGTTATTTTTTATTATTTGTAAAAACTGCAAAGCATGGCAAAGGATTAAACTTCTGGACGTACACAGATTTCTGCGCTATAAATATTATTCCAATTCTAAACAAAGGACTACAGCAGGCACGTGCCGTCAGGGTAGGCAAGGTAGGCACTGCCTACCCTGACTAAAATTATGAAATGGCAATTATTAAATATAAATAGTAAAGGCATGGGAGAATTATGCCTATCTAAGAGATCGATCTCGTAGGTAGGCATAATTCTCCATGCCTTTCATCCGCAGCACTTGCAACACGTGAAGATCTGTGCAGCCCACGTGCCGTCAGCGCTGCTTCAAGCCGTCAATGACAAAACGGGGCTGAAGGCAGCTGAAATTCTGCCTTTGCAGTACTGCGCATGCACAGCAGCCTACTGCGCAGGCGCAGCGCAAGTTTCTTGGCGGGTTTTTCAAATATGGATTGTCATTATTTTAAGAGTATCTTAGGAAACAAAGAGAGAAGAATGGAGTTCGGGTACCGATAATGTGGTAAGTGCATTTCTTGGTGCTTTGTGTTTTAAAATACCGTATATCCCGGGGTTGGGGGGCAGAGCTCCTTTCACAGCATTTGGGGAGTCTGGCCCGGTGTAAAGTTGCGGGGAGAGCAGGAGCGTTATGAAGGAGGGGGCTAGGTTCATGCCAGTAACCCACTTGCGATGCTCCTTGCACAGAGCCACCGCATTGTGGCCGTGGAGTGAATTAGCTTGTGTGGCTGCGAGTGGCAGCCGGGACGGGACAGCCCCTTCTGCCATTTCCCGCTCACCTCTGGCAGTGCTCTCCGTCTGAAAACCTCTATCCTGCTGCTCATCGGCCTCACTCGTGTCAGCCGCTTCCCGCAAATACTTAAATTCCGACAGCGCGATTGAGGGACCAATTGAGGCTACTCGGCTGTGGGAATTTAAGGATTTTCGGGAAGGTGAGAGGTGTTCAGTCGGAGAACACTGCCAGAGGTGAGCGGGCCAGCAGAAGGCGCTGAAGTGGCAGCCGGTTCTGCTGTCTGGTCCCGGCGGCTGCTCGCAGTCACCCGATCTGCTTCTTTCCCTGGAAGTGGCGGCCACTTCTGCTGTCCATGCCCGGAGCGCTGTAGCCGCGGTGAGTGAGTCTGGCATGATTTCCAACCCCCTCCTTCTCAACACTCCTGCCCTCCCCGCACCTTTAACCTCTGGCACAGACTCTCCACACGCTGTGAAAGGAACTCTCCCTCCAATTGATCCCTTGAATTAGTATTGTCATTCAATAAGATGACAACTGATTCAACTTGTGCCGGTGTGTTCCCGTTTTCCCCACCATCTCTCCATCTACCTTCAATCTCCGTCCCCCACCCATTCAGTAATTAAAAAATGAAGGAGATTTAGAAGCCTTGGGAAAATTGAATTGAAAATTGAAAGGAAAAGAGGAGATGCAACCAGACCTGGGTGTCATGGTACACCAGCCATTGAAAGTAGGCATGCAGGTGCAGCAGGCAGTGAAGAGAGTGAATGGTATGCTAGCATTCATAGCAAAAGGATTTGAGTATAGGAGCAGGGAGGTTCTACTGCATTTGTACAGGGTCTTGGTGAGACCACACCTGGAGTATTGCGTACAGTTTTGGTCTCCTAATCTGAGGAAGGACATTCTTGCCATAGAGGGAGTACAGAGGAGGTTCACCAGACTGATTCCTGGGATGTCAGGACTTTCATATGAAGAAAGACTGGATAGACTCGGCTTGTTTGGAATATTTGGAAGATTGAGGGGGGATCTTATAGAAACTTACAAAATTCCTAAGGGGTTGGACAGGCTAGATGCAGGAAGATTGTTCCCGATGTTGGGGAAGTCCAGAACAAGGGGTCACAGTTTAAGGATAGAGGGAAATCTTTTTAGGACCGAGATGAGAAAAACATTTTTCACACAGAGAGTGGTGAATCTCTGGAATTCTCTGCCACAGAATGTAGTTGAGGCTAGTTAATTGGCTATATTTAAGAGGGAGTTAGATGTGGCCCTTGGGGCTAAAGGGATCAGGGGGTATGGAGAGAAGGCAGGTACAGGATACTGATTTGGATGATCAGCCATGATCACATTGAATGGCGGTGCAGGCTCGAAGGGCCGAATGGCCTACTTCTGCACCTATTTTCTATGTTTCTATGTTACTTATTTTTATTTTATTACGGAGAGAACAATCTGCGCATGCGCGGTTTAAGATTTTTATAAAAAGCCGACTGACTGCCTTCCCTGAGTAATTACTCATGGCACGTGCCTGGACTACTGTCACCATTTATAGCTGTAAACAAGTTGCTTGTTTCTTTCATGTCATTCATTTCACAGATACCTCAGTTGGTTTGCTAAATGCCGAGACTGACACAGCATTTTGGGAAACAATACATAACCAAAAGAAAATTGCCTGCTGAAAATACATTATTTTGCATCATTTTAGTAGGTTCGTCAGCTTCTTGTAAATGCCAGTAATCTTACAATTCTGTGAACATTTTATCAACTTTACATCCCATACCATTAATGGATTGTTTTAGCATTAACCTAAACCTGTTGTAATTTCAATATCTTCATCTGACAGCCCAACATGACTGAAGACATTTTGTCATGTAGTTAGCATGGGTGTTTATACTGCAGAGCTTCTTATACTCTGCTCAATCTTTCACGCATTCTGTGCACACAAACCGCAGATCCATCAAGACAGCAAAATGGATTCCTTGTTCATATGTGCAAAATGCATTTATACAACAATTTTCAGTCAGAAACCTGCCAGAAAATTGCTTCCATTGCTCCAGCAATCTCCCTACAGCTTTGGATAAATAAACCCCTATCATTCCACTACACATGTTTCAGTCTTTGTCGACTATCAGCAATAGCAATTATTATCACCTTTACAACATGCTTTCACACCACTGCTTCTCAGCAGGAGGACCACTGAGCTCGTTACAAACAGCTATGAAGAAAGGCAAGAAAGGAGGAAAAATAAAGCACTTTGAACTAATGTAGAGCCATTTGGATTCCAATCTACATTTGGTGTTTTTTCATTTGTTAAATATTGCATCACTGTTTATGTGCTGAATATATAATAACTACAACTAATAAGTTAGTAGAACAGCAGGATAGGCAGCATCTCTGGAGAGAAGGAATGGGGAGACACAAAATGCTGGAGTAACTCAGCGGGTGAGGCTGCATCTCTGGAAAGAAGGAATGGGCAACATTTCAGGTCAAGACCCTTCTTCAGACTAATGTCAGGGGAGGGGGATTTCTGTCAAAGATAGAATATAGTCGGAGACAGTAAGACTAGTGGAAGAACTGGGAAGGGGAAGGGGATGGAGTGAGAAAGCAAGGGCTATCTGAAGTTCATACCGCTGGGGTGTAAACTACCCAAGCGAAATATGAGGTGTTGTTCCTCCAATTTGCACTGAGCCTCATTCTGACAATAGAGGAGGCCCAGGACAGAAAGGTCAGATTGGGAATGGAAGGGATAATTGAAGTGCTGAGCCACCGGGAGATCAGGTAGGTTAAGACAGACTGAGCGGAGGTGTTCAGTGAAATGATCGCCGAGCCTGCGCTTGGTCTCGCCGATGTAGAGAAGTTGCCACCTTGAACAGTGGATACAGTAGATGAGGTTGGAGGAGGTGCAAGTGAACCTCTGCCTCACCTGGAAAGAAGGAATGGGTGATGTTTCGGGTCGAGACTCTTCGTCAGACTGAGAGTCAGGGAGAGGGAAACTAGATATATGGAAGGGTACAAAGAGCATGTAAGGTGTGAAAAGGACAGATCAGAGCAGACAATGTTCAAGGAAATGTACAATGGTTCATTGCTGGCTGAGGAGAAGCTGACAATGAGGCATACAAACAGCAAAATTAATCAGGAGGACAGTGAAACTACTGGGAGAACTAGGATGGAGGGAGAGAGAGAGAAAGCAAGTGTTGGAGAAATTAATATTCATACCATTGGGTTGTAAGCTTCAAAAACAAAATATGAGGTGCTGCTCGTCCAATTTGTGTTTGGCCTCACTGACAGTGGGGGAGGCCCAGGACAGAAAGGTCAGTGTGGGAATGGAAGGGGCAGTTACGTGTTTAGCCTAACTAAACCAGCATCCGCAGTTCCTTCCACTACATAGGTTTTTACATTGCCATTTTAGTTGCCAATCCTTTACTTGCATGTGACAAGTGTTAAGAGCTAAAATTCCAAAGTTATATTTGGTAAAGAAATTATACTATATTTAATATCAAGCACTGCAACAGCTCCAGGCTTTCGTAATTTAGAAAAGGAATGTAATGCAATCCAAATAACCAGGAACACACAAATTAAGGGTAACAGGAGTTATGGTGAAGGTGATCAATGAAATTGTAAACCAAATTTGCAAATATCCAAATAGACACACAGAACAGATAAGGGCTGAGAAGCAAATTTGATATGTTATCCGATACAGCGAAATAATGGCCGAGAAATTACAAGAAAGAATGTAAATGCTTGCCTTCATTATGCTGCAAAACTAACAATAGCTTCAGGTGTTTGCACATGTGCAATTAAATGTAAAAATCCCAGTTGCTGTCAGAAACACCCTGCTGTAGTTTTTACAAAGCAGTCACCAAGTAATTAATGATTTGACATAAATTTCAATATTCCATAGGCAATAAACAATGAAAATGTTCATCCCTGTTGAATGAAGTGTAACTTAATTTATAAACAGTTATTAAATCAGAAAAGCTGCATATAAACCAATCAGAATCAGAAAAAATAAATTGGACTATATCAAATAGTGATAAAAACTTACATGATTCTTAATTATTTATTTGAAATTTTGTTCACCTTTAATCTTTTACCTTAATCTTACATATGCATAAATTATTCTTTCAGTAATAGGATTAATTATAATCCACAAATTTTACATCCTATTTTTTTAGGGAATTTTTCAAAGATGATTGATTGTTCAGTCTGCTTGGATGATTTCTTCAAAATGTAATTGCACTATCATTTGGGCTTTGGTGAACTTCAAGACAAATGCTCAGCCTATCCAATTTTCTTTCCTCCTTTTAGTCACTCAATAAAACCACATTTTGGTCATTTGTCCTAATATCTCCCTTTGAAGTGAGATCAATTTTTCTTTACTAACATTCCTGTGAAGGACCTTGGGACATTTCTCTGCATCAAGGACATTATATAAATCAAGTTGTATGTTCTAACAGTGCCAAATATTATCACATGGAAAAGGGCAAAAGCACACTCTAAACCTTGCTCACGCAGCTTTCTTCAAGATTATTTGCAATCACTACTTCTTTGCCAAGTGCAATACTGTGCCAAATATGAACTTCCAAATAACGAGGATTTATTATTCAGTTTTTTTCATTTGATACTTTCACTGCACACATATGATACTTGTCATACAGCATATTATAAAAAAACTAGATTTAAAGCCACAGCAAGAAGTGAAGTTACTATTTGAAAAATAAATATCATTGGGGTGGACATGACAATAGACAATAGACAATAGGTGCAGGAGTAGGCCATTCGACCCTTCGGCCATTCAATGTGATCATGGCTGATCATCCCCAATCAGTACCGCGCTCCTGCCTTCTCCCCATATCCCCTGACTCCGCTATCTTTAAGAGCCCGATCTAGCTCTGTCTTAAAAGTATCCAGAGAACCGGCCTCCACCGTCCTCTGAGGCAGAGAATTCCACAGACGTGGAAGAATAAACAACAAATATTGACTGTATTAAACGTGTACCACGCTAAGGTCTACAGTAAATATCAATGTTACACCCAGCAAATGGATGACGTACGGCTGATGGAAGGTCACAGACAAGGAAAATGTCTCAAGACTGTTTGGAGAATGAGGGTTAGCAAATAAAAGATTGGATCGGGGAATAAAAACCTGGTAACTAAATAGAGGTCTTAAAATTACGAAGAGGTTGATAGGGAAGATGGAAAAATAATGCTTGGCTTGATAGTGTGAGGAACTACAGGCCATAAACACTAAATAATCACTAAAAGTAAAACCTTTTAGTAATTCAGTGGAAATGTTAATTCAACACTGAGCCTGTAGAACTCCCCACCATAAGCATGGTTGAAGTAAATAGCACGCCCATGGTTCAACAGGGGCAGTTGAAGAAGTACAAATGCAAGAAATGAAAAGAACCTTTCTGGTAAAAATCTAAGCTGGAAAGAGTACAGAGTAGATTTACGAGGATGTGGCCAGGACTTGAGGGCTTGAGGGCCTGAGGTAGAGGGAGAGTTTGGGCATAACTAACACCCATAACTAATGTTTCTTCGTAACTTAAATCCAAATTAAATGTACGCTGTATTTTGTAGGTGAGATTTATACTGTGGTGATAAAGCTATGTTTGACATATGAGTGACAACACTACTGTGAAATTTGTGTTCATTATAATTATGTGGATTTACCCAAAACATTAAGGTAACATTTGCAGGAAGACATTTCACATGACATGACGCCATTCTACAAGTTAAAACACATGGAGCCTGCTTAGGATATTTAAAAAAGTGGCTTTAATATAGTGTGGGAAAATCACATAAATAAATCATCCCCACTGCAGAAAGCAGAACCTTTTCAAAACCAGTAGTTGGAAAGATCGGAGGTACATTCAAGGCCATAAAAGGTAAGTGATGAATTGGTCATTAGAGCCAGAGTGTCTGAATATCCATTCATTTTATCTTGTCAAATGCTCCCCTCTTTTGAACTTTAAGGCCAAGGCTACCAGCTGTAGTTTGGATTTGAAGACTCTAGTTGCTTTTGACATCTGGTAAGTGTGGCAATTTTTCACCGGAGCTCCAGTGGAGATTAACCAATTCAACCCACAGCATATAATGTGTGTAGGAATCTTACCAGACATCATGGCCTCAAAACAGCAATGGCTATTTTCATTGCAAATCAAGTGGCTAATTAGCCAGATTTGTAGGCGGAATGTGTCAGCTACCCACCACACAGGTTAAACTTGCTCAGAAGTTGTCCAGGTGCACATGTGAAACTTTAAAACAAAATGTGTTTATTTGTTTTCATCACCTCTGTATTTCTTCGACAGGTGCTGCCTGACCTACTGAGTTCCTCCAGTACTTTGTGTCTTCCTGAAGATGTTATAATCTGCAGTTCCTTGTGACCAAGTCACATATTGTTGAAAATGCACCCATCCAGCCAAGACTCATGTCTTGAGTTGCGAGGTGCAAGGGTGCCTCCATTTCTGATATTTTGATAGTCAGATGATAACTGATGAAGTTACTAATGATGGTTAAGTCAGTATACTGTTTGGCGAGACTCCTGCCAGAATGATCTAGACCAGAAATAATTAAGACCATAGCGATCTACCTGTATGGTAGGCACAGCCATGTTCAGTAGTTAGTTTTCCCCATGATAGTTATTGACCTGTTCAAGTGGGGCCTCTTGATATCACACAACTCAGACATTGGCTGATATCTTGGGCAATCAAGCTCAAGGTTTGTCTGGATTCGGTTGTTTTGTCTTTGGTAGGACAAAAACCAAAATGTGAAACCACCCTAGAAATGTCAGTGTTAAAATGTAAGAGACAGCCAGAAACAGGAGAATGTCAGAAGATTCCAAGTTATAATCCATTGTGTTATGACAAGAGTCGGAGGAACCTAAACTACAAGTATAATGGCTGTATAGAGGAGGAGACTAGTGAGCTGCTGAGAATTTCCAGCAATTTCTGTTTTGATATAGATAATAGCATGCTGATTGCTGTAATTATAAAGTGTGAAAGCCAGAAGTCTGGTATAGGGATTTGATCAGGTTCAAATTCACAAGTTGTGGAGAAGATGCCAGCCGGGGACTCAATGTGGAACATTGACGCATTTAAACAAACTGGAATAAATGACGATTAAAGAAGAAATTGAAGAATTTTGATAAGTACAGAAAAATTGTTTAAACAAAATGTGGACACAAATTTTGAAAAAGGTGTGGATAATCGAGTGAGCGCCATTGTCTGAATAGGTTTCCCTGTTTTCTCTGCTTATGCTAATGTTAACTGTTATATCCACATGATAGTTTTTTCTGTCAAAAATGTCATATATATTAATATTTAAATGCAAATCTGCTTACCTGAAAAATGTGACAAAGAATTGGACCAGATCCATAAAGCTACTGTGCTGTGAAAAGGAGATCTGTGGAAGAGATATCATAAATTAAAAAAATATTACACATTAAGGACAATGAATGGAATAAAAGTATTTCCAAAATCACTTCCAAGATCAATTAACCATATAAGCATATAAACATATAACAATTACAGCACGGAAACAGGCCATCTCGGCCCTTCAAGTCCGTGCCGAACACTTATTTTCCCCTAGTCCCATCTACCTGCACTCAGACCATAACCCTCCATTCCTTTCCCATCCATATACCTATCCAATTTATTTTTATATGATAAAATCGAAATGCATCATGTTCCATGTTTAATTAAATCATGAGTTCACCTGCCTTTACTGTAACATCACTAGCACTTCACTAAACTGTAGCTAGACATGTGTTTTTGATTAACATGTTGCTACAAATCCAGAAACACAACCATCAAGCTCACAATGTAGTGTTACCAAATTTATATTCTCAAAGATTTTATTTGCTATTAGCTAGTAGCTTAAGAGTAAGATTTTTCATTGATATTGGTAAAATCACATTTTGTACTAAAATGAATAACCATCACTGCTCGACTGAGAATCAATGTAAAAAAATATTGCCTTTCTGAATCTTTCGACACACACATAATAATAGTAACAAAATAAAGACAAGAGCCATACACTTTGGGGCTTCAAAGCCACTCTCTGGTAGTTAGATACAGCTATTGACAACTTCCTCAAAATATTGCAGCATAAACTGTGCTAAATAGTTGTTATTTCATTCTGATGTTCCTGCACAGCAATTCATCTGCAAAATTGCACTGAAATGCCAAATAAATCTGGTAAGGAGTGAGTTGTTATAACCACTGCCAAACAAAACAACCAGAATGGAACACAGTTGATTAAAAGCTCCAGAAATCATTCAGTTCAAATGCCCAAGAACTGCTTTTCTGATACACCGAAACCATGCCAATTTATCTTCTCTGATTAAGCTCATGTGAGAAAACAAAACCTATTGATGCATCAAAAAAGTTTAATTGCCAGGTTAATGTCATACATAAGGAGCATAGCTCAGTGGTTAACCAACTACTTCAGTGCTAAATCATCCAGGCAGGGGAGATTCCAGAATTCGGTGCACAATAGGAATGCCAACATTTGTCTCAGACTTTGGGTTAGAGTGGAAAATTCAGCTGGAATTTCTATTCCCAATTCTTGATCAGTAAGCTGGATGTGCATAAGCAGGATCCGCTTGATACAATGCTCACTGGGGAGCTCAGTGGTGCTCTTTCATATCATGTGGAGAATTAACATTAAAAGACCACTGGTAGACAGTCAAAACCTTTTCCCCAGGTTGAAAATGTCAAAGGCTAAAGAGTATGGTGTGAGGTGAAAAGCCCAAGTTTAAAGGAGATGTGCAGGGCATTTTTTTTTTTTTTTTTTTGCACACAGAGGGTTGTGGGTGTCTGGGATGTGCTGCCTGGGGTGGTGCTGGGGGCAGTTAAAATAGTGTCATTTAAAAGGCTTTTAAATAGACACATGAATGTGCAGGAAATGGAGGGATATGGATCATTAGCAGGCGGATGACAGTAGTTGATTTTGGCATCATGTTCATCACAGACATTACGAGCTAAAGTACCAGTTCCTGTGCTGTACATTTCTATGGAACATTCCTGGCAGATCAACTTCAGCAACAGAAGTTGAGCAATGAAACATTATGCAGTCCTGGCCTCTGCTACCTTTTTGTGGACATAAGGGACAATTTACACCTTTTGCCACAATATGGACATGAAAAAAAAATGCATACAAAGCCATTTGATGCTCAAGAAATAAATTACAGATTACTAATACTTTTTCCCCCTGATGGAAAGGAGATAGTTACGTTTTTATTGAGTTAGGAAAAGGAAACACATATGAACATCACTGTAATTTTCACTTCATGTTTTCTATTGCCTTCTTACACTTATCACAAAGCACAACAGAAAAAAAACTTGTTTGTGCTGATGACGCATCGAATAAATTTTCATGATATCCAGAGAAACACTTCTAAAACATTATTTTATGAAATACCAGTACAGGTATCGTATATGGTAGCCAATACGGGTGCAGGAAAGTCCCACAAGGAGCAATGATACAACTGAGCAATTAATAAAAAATCTTGGGTTACACAAAAAAGCTGGAGAAACTCAGCGGGTGCAGCAGCATCTATGGAGCGAAGGAAATAAACGTTTCGGGCCGAAACCGAATAAAAAATCTTGTTGATTTGGGGATAAATGTTGGTGAAGACTACATGATAAATGCCCTGTCCATCTCCAAATATTGCAATCACTTCTTGAGGAAAGATACTGATTTAAGATTTCATTCAAATCTCTCTCTAATCATCAATATTTCAAAATATGATAGATTGCATGAAGAACAAAACCCACTCTCGATCAACAAGGGTGAAGTTGGTGGAACCTTTGGCTGTGTGAGATATTGCTCTTCCACTACACTCCATGCATGCAACTGTTGAGAGGAGTAGCAATAATCTTTCCATTTTGAAATTTAATTCAGATGAGAATTGACTAATGCAGGTTTCATTCTGGTATTTTATCTCTCAGGTGATAATAAAAGTTGATGAAACAATTTCCTCCTTTTCTAGCTTCAGTATTATTATTTAAAGATCAGATGTTACAATGAAATTGAAAACAGTCAAATGAAAAACCAGCTACACTTCGGCATGACTGTTGAGAAGTCACGGAACAAGGATGTTTTTGTTCCAAGTATCACATTTGACAATAGCTCAAAAGTTGACAAAATAGGAATATTGACACCAAAATATTTGGAAAGATTATACTTCATGTTCCTGCTTTGATAATAATAAAGAAATTATAATCTAATCCCTTTACCCCCCTACAAACAAGGGTTGTTGAGTTTATTCATGAGGAGTGGTGGGGTGGGACAAGGACACTGGTTTACCCATCCCACTTGGCCGATTGGTTTGCAAATCTGACAACACACACACACACGTAGAGTCATAGTGTCACACAGCATGGAAACAAGCCCTTTGGCTCAACGTGCCCACAGTGACTAACATGTCCCATCTACACTAGTCCCACCTGCCTGCGTTTGGCCCACATCCCTCCAAACCTATCCTATCCATATATCTGTCTAAATATTTCATAAACATTGCGATAGTACCTACCTCAACTATTTCTGCTGGCAGCTCTGTCCATACACCCACCACCCATTGTGTAGAAAAGTTACCCCTCAGGTTCCTATTAAATCTTTCCCACCTCACCTTAAACGTATGTCCTCTGGCTCTCAATTATTCTACTCTGAGCAAGAGATTCTGTGTGTTTATCCAATCTATTTATCATCATCAAGGGTTTTGACTGGCTACTTTTTCTCTTTTGTGAATATTACCATTTTGGGTCAACTCCTTCCATCAATGCTTCTTTCATTCATATTCCCTACTTTGGAAACACAAACAACATTAAAGTTTTCTTAGAACATAGAACAGTATAGCACAGTTTAGGTGCATTTGCCCACAGTGTCTATACTGAACGAGATGCCGACTATTTGTTAGTCTCTGCTGACTATTTTCTTCTATAATCTGTTTATACATGCACCTATCTGAAAGCTTCTTAAACATCCTGAAGGCACGGTCTCCGGTAGGAAGTTGCCTCCAAGCTGCGGAGGTCCCGAATTGGCGTGTGTTTAAACCGGTTTAAAATGGTGTTTAAAATACAGGATAAATGGTGTTAAATGTACACGGATAAATGGTGTTAAATGTACATGGATAAATGGTGTTAAATGTACACGGATCAAGTCCTGGCAACATCCTCGTAAATCTTCTCTGCACTTTCTGACATCAAACATTTTCTTACGAGGGCTTTGTTGTGGAAGGACAAAGGTTGTCACCAAAGGTGGTTGTCACATAACTTCTTTTACACTGCTGTACATTTTTGGTTTTGTTCTTGTTGTAAGGCATGTATGCTAGTGGAAGATTTTAATAAGTTCTTCTACATTTAAGATAAATTGACCTATTAGAGGAAAGATGCATCTTCAATATTCATCTTCAAGAGTCTGAAGAAGGGTCTCGACCTGAAACGTTGCCTATTTCCTTCGCTCCATAGATGTTGCCTCACCCGCTGAGTTTCCCCAGCATTTTTGACTATCTTCGATATACATGTCTCTCCCCACCCCCTGAAAAGAACTGCATTTAAGTGATATATCATCCATTCTGTAGATATGTAGTTAGAATCAAATTTGTTCTTTTCATCCTATATGATATTTTTTGTACTTTCAGATGTCGACAGTGGGTCCAGAATACTCGTCGGCAAGATCTCCATCACCGAACGACAGAGTACTTGTCGTCTTTGTTCTGAGCACTTCAAACTTGACCAGTTTTCCAACAAGCAGACCAAGAACAGGCTAAATTGGAATTTTACATCACTTTCATTGGTCAGCTGATATGCTAAACACTGCAACCTGTATATCATGCACACAAAATGATGTAAATTATGTAAATCTTACCATGAATGACAGAAATAAAAATGGTTATCCTTGTTTATGAATTTTGTTGTTGAATTGTTTAAAATTGAGTGGGTCGGTGCAATATTGGTGCAATGCTAACCCACAAATGTATCGTTATGAGATATTCCCATTTGAAAAAATCCATAAATCGCAATAAAAAGCAAAAAGGTGCCTATGCTCCTTCCACAGCGTGTGGGGAGTCTGGCCCGGGTCAGCACGGCTGGGTCGCCAGGGGTGGTTGCGGGGAGGGCAAGAGCGTTGAGAAGGAGGGGGTCGGGGGATCATGCCAGCAACTCACTCAGTAGCTCGAGTGGCTGCAAGCGGCCGCCGGGACCGGACAGCGGAACTGTAGCTAGACCCGGGACTCCCAGGTGACCTGGGAACTGCAGCAAGACCAGGGGCTCCCAGGCGATCTGGAAACTGCAGCTAGACCAGGAGCTCCCAGGCGAC
The DNA here is from genome assembly GCF_028641065.1 of Leucoraja erinaceus. Taxonomy (NCBI): domain Eukaryota; kingdom Metazoa; phylum Chordata; class Chondrichthyes; order Rajiformes; family Rajidae; genus Leucoraja; species Leucoraja erinaceus. The sequence continues at coordinate 23,696,982 of NC_073391.1, read as the reverse complement.
CTTGGAACTGTAGCTAGACCCAGGACTCCCAGGCGATCTGGGAACTACAGCTAGTCCTGGAGGGTCCCGGCCCATATGCAAAACAGGTTGCCGAACCCTGGACTAAACCAAACCCTTGATTCTGTCACGCCAGCCTTTTTTCAAAATTTGGCAACTTGAATGGGGGTGCGTCTTCATTGCCGGGAAATAAGGTAACTCATTTCTCACAAAGTGAGGATTAGCACTATATTGGACCAAACCCTTCAAATATGTTAAATGAAAAACTAAACTATGGTAGCAATGTACATTATTCATGTCTAAAGCTCACACCTCTGCATCAATGTAGGTATGTATACACTACATTTTATTACACTAATATAGAATGAAAAAATGAAAAAAAAATCTTGGCATGTGTTCATTGATATTTTATTCACAATATTAGGATTTCATAGAAGGAGAGAAAGAGAGAGGTTGAATGAAAGAAAGAAAAAAGGTTGCTCAACAAAAAATTAGAGATCACAAGAAGAAACTGGAGAAATCTATATTACTAAAAGTCTGTTCTTGACCGGTTTTGGCCATCTATGCTGCGATTTCCGAGCGAACGCCGCCACCTACGGCCGTCATTTTTGGCCACCTTGCTCAGAGCCCCCCTCCGCCGCATGTGTGCCGAGGATTTTTCCCATCGATGAAAAATTACAGAGATATTAATGTTTTTACGAAATTCCCCGTTCTCTCTGCTGCCCCCGCTGGCAGCAGGGAGGAGGGACTATAAAACCAGGAAGTGGTGTGCCACACAGTCTCTTCAAGATGGAGGAAGGCAGAGGGTCACGTTTCTCTGAGCTGTGAATAACACTGAACACATGTCTACTCAAATGTAAGTGCCCTTAGTGGTTCTAAAATGCTTGCAGAATGTGTCTATTGGTTCTAAAGCTTGCAAAAAAAATGTCTATTGGTTCTAAAGCTTGCAAAAAGTGTCTATTGGTTCTAAAGCTTGCAAAAAAAATGTATTGATTCTAAAGCTTGCAAAAAATGTCTATTGGTTCTAAAGCTTGCAAAAAATGTCTATTGGTTTTAAAGCTTGCAAAAAATCTATATTCCTCTAGTATCTTTGCATTCCACTCAGATGGGCTGCTCCACCACCCTTTCCTTCACCAATAAATTATAGAATAATTTCAGAAAATACGAAGCAACTACGCAGCTTGACTTGCAGCAAGGACATTTATTAAACTGAATTTTAGTGTGGAGTTGCTCCAACTGATTAACTCACCATCAGTCTTACCTCATTAATGCCTGAACTATAAGGACTACTGTGCTTTGTTCTTCTAACTTTGTTTTTACACCAAAGCAACACTAGCCGAGGAAATTGACCAACTGAGACAAACCCCTTGTTGATGGATTTCCAAATGATAGTGCGTGTGCGTGTGCGTGTGTGTGTTTGTTTGTTTATGTGGGGGGGGGGGGAAGGAAAGGGAGGGGAATGGAAATGGAGGTTGAAGAGGGTGAAGGGGGGGAATGGAAAGGATGAGAGGTGAAGATGGAATTGGGGCAGATGTGGAGTTGACAGTGGAGTTGTAGAGAAAATAGAGGAATGTACGGGGAGTTGACAGAGAAGGTGAGGCGGCATGTGTAGAGATGATGGAGGAGGGGGTGAGGTGGGTACTCTCTCAATGTGAATTGTCTACTCAAGTTGTCAAAATACCCCCCAAAAAAGGGAAGTTAATTAAAAATCTAGAAATCGCTCACCACGATACTCAAGTTACATGATGTAGTATAAACAGAAAATGCTGCACACACTCAAGAGTGTGCAACCTAAAATAATTTGTTGCTGCTTGATTTGCATTTTGATTTTATTCCAGAATTCCAGAATGTGCACTTTAAAAATTTTCCCCACTGCATATAATTTACCGCATCCTTGTCTGCGAGGGAATCTGGTTCGATATCCTTTTCACTACAGGCATTACAATTCTCTTGGGTAGATGTCAAATGTGAAAGTGCTTACAGCAGGCAAAATGTATACACTTTGGCCTCTTGAAAATGAAATTTACCAACAAACGCCTCAAAACTTATTAATTGTACTAAGTTGTCGAAGAAAATGGGGGTATTTTTCAGTAGTAGAAACACCCTGTTAAGCGTCTGCAACGATGCGGGATAAATATTGCTTGGAAACACAAAAGCACGTTAATGGGAAAGTGACCAGTGTAAAACAGCAGGGTGGGATGAGGCGATCCATCAATGCCAATAACAGGCAGTAGGAAGCGATACTTTCTGCTAACAGCTCAAATGACCATAGATTTATTCTTTTGCTGAGGCAGAGCCAAAGAAAATAGCGAATGTTTGAAGAACATAAAGATCAAAGCATTCTGACAGCTCCCTCCAGACAGATTTCCTCTCAGAGATCGTTATTCACAAGGAGTGAATAAAGAAACATCTTTAAATTGTAATCAATTTACTTCGGAAAATCATTTTCCCTTCTTCAAACCTGTAATTTAATTAGACATTGGGCGCTCTCATTTTTATTAAACAATGCTATACAATTGCTTTTTATATTTAGATTGCAACTGTTCAGAAATTGTTTATTTATAAAGACGGGTGCTATGGTGCTCTAACCTTACCAGTGCTTTGGATACATTCATCTTGTCGACTTGGAAACGTACCCTTCGGAACGGGCTCTTCAACCCAATGAGCTACACCCACCATTAGGCACCCATCTGTGTTAATCCTAGTATCCAACCCATTCCTGCGTTAACCCATTTTGTTTCCCCTGCCTTTCCATTGACTCCCCACCAACCCCCGTTTCTGGATTATACCACTCATCTGTACATTGAGTGCAATTTTACAGTAGCCAATTAAACTTCCGAACTGTCACTTTTTGGGATTATGGGAGGAAATAAGAGCACCCGGGAGAAATCATGCAGTCACAGAGAGTTGGTGGCTATATGGTTTGAACCTAGGTCCCTGAAGCTACAAAACAGCAGCTCCATCAGCTGTTGTCACTGTGCAATCTGTCATTACATCCTCCTCTTATTTACATATTGCATTAAAGCATGATTTGCAAAGTTCCAAGGGCCATAAAAAAGCAACATCTGTCACTGAGGCAGGATATAATTATACAATCTTTTTTCTTCAGTCAATTTTGCAATAGGAAATTGGAGAAATTCACATATATATGTTAAATGTGTCTCATTCCACAATGGTATGCATTACCTTGGTAACAATAGGTCCTATTTAAGGCCTGTAATATGATCAATGCTCCAGCAAATTTAAGAAGTACATTATGAAATAAAATTTGGTACTGGCCACTTCTAGCAAAATAAGAGCAGATCAGGTCAAAGCAGTGTATTAAAAGAAGAAAAAGATTCAATTGAAGATAGACACAAAAAGCTGGAGTAATTCAGTGGGACAGGCAACATCTATGGAGAGAAGGAATGGGTGCTGTTTTAGATCGAGAGCCTTCTTCAGACATTAAAAAGATTCTATTGATGTTCAGGGTGGAATTGGAGAACTCAGACCTGGACCTCATCCACCAATGATGAAGCAATCATAAATCAGGGATGTTTAAGAGGCCAGAAATTGGAATAATGTAGATATTTCAGAAGGCTGTTTGACTCAAGGAGATTGTGGAGATGGGAAGAGAACAAAAAAATTGGCTGAGACTGAACTCTATTATTCACCTAACAACCAGTTTAGTGAACAGTGATGAATGAACATAGCTTTGTAAGAGTTATGATATTTGTAAGAGTTATGATATGGACATGAGACAACGAAATGCACGATATGGACATGCTGTGTTGTGATGGCATGTTTGGATGCCAAATTCTACAATCTTAAATTCCAATATCAAATCTGGGAACAAATTTGTGCTGTTCTTATAGGAAAACTTCCTGTCATTTTTAATATACTATTGAGGAAGATGGAATTTTTGCTATTTTTTCCCGAGTACTATTAAGTTGAAGGTGAAACAGTTCACGCCCTCTCCAATGTATGTTAAGTTACTATAAACTGCAGCTTCATTTAGATGTCTGAAAGAAACTTGTTGCGAATTTTAATAAGGGGTATTTTAAGGTTAACAGTTTATCCATTATTTATTGAAAAAAAGTTGCAAAACACATATACCTTGTACATTCTGGTCAATCCAACTTCCAGGAAACTAAAACACATTTCAAAATAAACTCCATATTTAATTTTATTTACTGAATCAAAGTGCAACAACTGTACAGTCTTTCGTTCACTTGGTAGTGCAATCAATAAAGTGAGACAAGTATTCTTTTCACCAAAACCTTCTAAGAGTCAGAATAGCTGAGCAATTATCTCCTTGACACTGGATAGAAATGTTTGAAGTTCAAACTTCAATTCCAAGCTAGGGTACAGCTTTGTTGATGCTTCCTTCAGATGGTACTTTAAATTAAGGACATTTTATTTGTTGTTCAGGTGGATGTAACAACATTCACCAGGCATATAATGAAGTACTCCCAGTGCTTCAACCAGATCTACTGCTGTTCCCGAATCGGTGGATATTCTTATGGCAGAGATAGATAGATTTTGATTAGTACAGATGTCAGAGGTTATGGGGAGAAGGCAGGAGAATGGGGTTAGGAGGGAGAGATAGATCAGCCATGATTGAATGGCGGAGTAGACTTGATCGGTCAGGTGGCCTAATTTTTCTCCTATCCCAAGAATCAGCCTCCTGTACATCGGCGAGACCAAGCATAAACTTGGCAAGCATGTTGCCAAACAATGCACGGTCTGTCAAGGCCGGAGGATATCCCAGTTGCTAACCATTTTAACTCCTCCTCCCATACTGATCTTTCTGTCCTGGGCCTTCTCCATAGTCAGAGTAAGGTCACACACAAACTGAAGGAACAGCACCTCATATTCTTCTCAGGTAGCTTACAAGCCAGAGATATGAACATTGAATTCTCCAATTTAAGTTAACTGTAACCCCCCCCCCCCCCCTTCCTTCCCTTCCCCTGTTCCCATCTGGCCACACTGATTTCTCCCCTCCCATTCCCATTCCACCCACATTCCTTCCCCAAGCTTCATAATTGTCAACTCATCAATCCTTTTGCCTCACATTCGCTGGCCTTTATCCACCCATCTGCCGATCATTACCCCCTCTCACCCGTAGCATACTTTGCGCTGCCCCTCCCAGCTTTCTTTTCATCTCCCCCTCCACCCTCACAATCAGTATAAAGAATGGTCCTGACCCAAAATGACATTCCGTGTTCTCCAGAGATGCTGTCTGACCCGTTGAGGTATTCCAGCACCTGCATCTGTAGTTTTTGGTTTTATTCCCAGTACTCCTTGTGTCTAGATTCAGATTAGGTGTTTCATATAAAACTTAAGTAGCAATGTCAAGTTTTTTGTAGTTATTGATGGTATGCTAAAATTGTATAGAATAAAAACATCACACCAAACTTAATTGGTGCTGCCTTTCTTAAACCAAAATATTTTTTAAAAAGTAATTTACAAAAATATTGCCAAGCCAAAGTAAAAGAGAAGACTGAACAACCAATTAACAGAAAATATGATAAATTTTCACATTGGTATCATTGCTTCTCAATATGTCAATATATCCCACACCATAAAAAAAACATTTTGTCTGCCTGTCACACACATTTCCAAGATTCTCTCCTCTCCTCCCCTTCTCTGCAATTAGTTGTATTTCCTTTCTAGTTCTGATAAAGGATAATTGACCAAAAACATCAACTGTTTTGCGACTCTCAGATGCTGCCTGATCGGTTAAGCATTTGGTTATTGAACCAACTCCCGATGGACAATCAAGAACTTTTTGATTTGTACAGGGTAGATCAAAAAAGGACATCCATTGCAGGAACCTAGAGCTGAAATTTGCGATAAAGTGAATGGCGTTGCCCCTCAAAAATTTGTGATGGATAAAGCAGGGATAGTCGTGGAAAAAGTAATAAAGATGATATGTCTGGAAACAATACCATTGTAAAATATCACATTGCCACTTTAAATGATTTTCTGCTGAAATAACATAATCAAAAGCTATTTATCAAAGTCATTTTTGCACATTGCAGTATCCTTGAATAATTACAATATTGTAATGTCAGCAGTAGTTGAACTTTCTTTCACTCAAAAGCAATCATTGTCAAGTAGACCATAACAATCCATTACTCTGACCTTTCCTATCATAACGAACAATGATGTCATAATTTTCATAAGAAAGGACTGCGAGTAAATGAACAACCAAACATATTAAGGAAGGTCACTACCAGATTTCGGTTTCCATAAGGTTCATTAGATTAAATAAAGCACTCAAACATTTTAATCAAAAGAACAAATTGCTGGAGGAAAAAAAACGCAAAGTGCTGGAATAACTCGGTGGGTCACGCAGCTTCTCTGGAGAACGTGGATAGATAACATTTTGGGTCGGGACCATTCTTCAGACTGAAAACGTCACCAATTCATTTTCTTCAGAAATACTAACTGACCCGCTGAGTTACTCCAGCACTTTGTATCTTTTTTTTGTAAACCAAAATCTGCAGATGCTTGTTTCAACAAATTGCTGGAGAAACTCAGCGAGTCAGGCAACATCAGTGCGCAAATTGATAGACAATGTTTAGGGTTGGGATCCTTCTTTAGACTGTTGGAGTAGGGGCACAAAGTTGGAAGAGAGGTGGGGGTGGGGTAAAGTTTGGCAAGTTATAGGATGATATACATAGGGGGGCGGGGGGTGATTGGCAAGCGGGTGGAACAAGTGACAAAGGTTAAAGATGAAAAGAAGACAAAAGAGTGTCAGGTAGGGAAAGAAGAGGATATTTAAAACATTCCCTTTTATCTCAGCTTATCCAACCTCTTCCCATAACTCAAATGTGAAAACGTAATTATGTTGTTCCTATATTTGAGCAATCTGAACTGCATTCAGTACTCCAAGTGGGACCTGACCAATGACTTCTACAGCTGCATCATGATGTCCCACCTTTGTACTCAATACCCTTCTCAATGAAGGCAAGCATACCAAAGGCCTTCTTCATCATACTGTACATCTGACTGGCCACATTCAGGGAACTATGCACCTATACTCCCAGATCTCTCTCTTCTACAACACTCTCCAGGGATCTACCGATTACTGTGCAAATCCTGCCCATTTACGTAGCAAAGTGCAACACGTCACAATTGTCAAAGAGCTAAATTCCATTTGTCATTCCTTGGCCCCACTTTCCAACTAATCCAGACCTTGTTGCAAATTTAGATTGTTGTAAATTTATTTAATATACCACCAATTTCAGTGTCATCCAAATCAACTCAACTGTATATCCAGCACAACCCCTCCACTAGTCACAGGCTTCCAATGTGAAAAACAATCCTCACCACAACCCTTGATTCAAGCCAATTTAGAATCCAATTGGATAACTCACGTGACTCCATGCAATCTAACCTTCCAGACATGCCTACCATGCAGGATCATACGAAAGGCCATGCATACAATGTCCTATTCCTGGGTTTTTAAACCATTGAATAAAGTGTAACAGTTTTTGTTTGTTATGATTCATGTTAGTGAATGTTCAAGAATCACATCAAAAAGACATGAATATTAAGTAGATTATGACTACAGGTCCACCACCAATTTTACAGCAACTGCCCCCCTTTAATCAGGACAAACCTCCATCGGGTCGCCCCGAAAATGTGGTGCCTAAGATGGGCGTCCGCCAATTTCTACCTCATTGGGACTTTCGTGTCAAATTTTCCAACTGCGGCTGGGGCTCTGGAACTCAGGCCTGGTTGGAGCCGACAGATCTGTTCTCATAGCTGACTTCCCTGGCCAATCGGTGGGTCAAATTTGCCGCCTGCGGCCAGGGCTCAGGAACTCTGGCCCAGCCAGATCGGATCTGCCGGCTCTGGCTGGGATAGATCTGTCTGACCCAGCCAGAGCCGGCAGATCCGATATCCGACCTCTGTGGCCAGCTTTGTGGGCTGGAATCTCGGCCCCCAAGGCTGTGACCTCTGTTGGTCCCGCAAAACAGGTAATCCATAAAGGCTTGAGAACCAAGAGTAGTGGTGGACGTGTTGTTAATTCTGATGCAAGGAAGACCATATCTGCAGCACGTGAAATATTAAATGAAAGCAATATTTATAGTGTTAGATGATACTCTCTTCAATGTATGGTTTTGCCTGAGATGTAGTTTGTTTTATCCTTGGCTACTGGTCTATTCAACCAGTCCAAGAGATTACAAAAATAATTAACCACCTAAGTTTAGCCAGAGGGTGGTGAATCTGTGGAATTCATTTCTACAGACAGCTGTGGAGGCCAAGACATTGGGTATTTTTAAAGAGGAGATTGATAGGTTCTTGATTAGTAAGGGTGTCAATGGTTACAGGGAGAAGGCAGGAGAATGGGGTCCAGAGGGTAAATTGATCAGCTGCGATTGAATGGCAGAGTAGACTCGATCGGCCGAATGACCTAATTCTGCTCCAATGTCTTATGGGCTTCAAAATAAAAAGGGATATAAAATAACTTCCTCCAAATCATTTTTTAAATATCCTTTCTAACACCACAAGTTACTTCAAGTCCCAAGTACAGTTACTAACTCAAATTCAATTATTAAGCTTGTGGCAGAGCCAAGTATGATTTGTAGTAATGATAATCGATACCACCCTGCTGGATAAGGAACACAACCCAGTCCCATCAAAATCTAGTGCTAAATAACTGTTATTAAAATGGCATTTTGCAATGCTGATCAATCACCTGTAATGTTGTTAATTGATAACGGAACACGGAAACGCCAGAAACTGCAGGTGTTGTAATCTGGAGCAAAATAAAATTGACTCGATGACTCAATGTGCAATGTACAGGTGCATCGAAAATAAAGGTTTGGAGGGACATGGGCCAAATGGGGTAAAATGGGACTAGCTTAGATGGGGAATCTTGGCAAGCATGGACTAGTTAGGCAGAGGAGCCTGTTTCCATCCAGCATGATGAACTATGACTCAAACTGCTGGAGGAACTCAACAGGTCATACAATATCTGTGGAGGCTAAGGGATGGTTACATTCTGGGCTGAGATGCTGCACCAGAGTTATGAACAAAGCTGTTCTGCTTCAGAGATGTGCGGTTAAGATTGACCATTCTTTTAAGACAACTGTAAATAATCCTTGTGGTAATGTAGTTTACATTATCAAATTGAATTTTTTGTCGATGGTTATCAACATATGAAATCTGCCAGAGAACAAATTAAGCTCCTTATAGATGCCTGGATCTGTCATTAGATTACTATTTTATATTCATTTGTTTTGTTCCATTTAGCAGTATGCATCTGTGCAAGATGCATGAAGGATACATTCAAGCCCTCCATGCAATTACACTTAATGTCAGAGAATATGCTTTGTAGTAATATCATGGGATTACACAATTAACGTATGTCAGGGCCTCTGATTTTTGATGACTGAATAAGAATAATTACAATTAAATGGTAGATGATAAACATATTTTCTGTTGTTTGGGGGATTAAAAATGCTATATGAATAGATGCTGCTTTTGCACAGCATGTGAAACAGTTAATGAAACTATATGTTGATTCCCCAGTCATAAATGCTGCAAAGACCAACTTTCCCACTCACAATAATATCACATGGGTTTGAGTGAAAGTGAGAAAGGATTGCATGTGCAGCACATCCTCCAAGGAACACATTTGTTTGTAGCATCAAAGATGCCTTCAATTTAGTCTGCCCTCTTTCAATAAATATCTGGGAAAATCCACAGGCTTAAGGCAAAAAGGGAAAAAAATAAGTAGAAGCATCCACTTTTATTCCTAAATAAAAGAGAATTCTTTGAAGCCTTCTACCTACAAACAGAAAGAACATTGCCAGGCTGACCTGTATTTGGCATTTACAGATACAGCACCAGCTAACTGCCCTAGATTCTGGTCTACTTCTTGCCAGTAAACCCATGAAAAAATAAAAACAAATTAAGGAACTGATTGTTTATGCACATAACTGAAAAATACAGTAATTATGCTAAACAAGCTTCACTCATTATTCAACATATTGTTAATGTCCTTGTAAATCTGAAATTAAGCACCATGTCAACACCATTTCATTGTTTTCATATGCAAAAATTGTCTTTTGCATTTCAATATTTTCAAAATAAAGAGCATTCATTTTACAATAAACCTCCTGCGTTGATAGAATTTAAATGATCAACTTTATTTTGTATTGCAAGATGCAAAATTAACAAGTCATTGCATCAAAACGGAGGCATAGTTACAGCACAATAATAAATCAGGTTGACAGCAAACAACACAGCAAATTGATTCACTGTCTTGTTTTGGAAGTATTAGTGGGCAGCAATTGCAACTCTGGAAAAGCTTGCTGAACATTGAGCCAGCTACCCAGTATGCCAACTGATTACATTGAAAGCATCCATGCGAATTCGGGAAGGCCAGGGTACCAAATGACCTTGGAGAGGTTTGACATTAAGCTGAAAAAAACACTCATCCCTTTGAAACTTCCCAAGTTGAGAATGGGTGACATATGTTGGTGATATTGTTAAGAATTGCTGCTTTGGCTACCGAAGATCTGAAGAAACAGATTACTGCACATTCTTCACTAAATGGTTCTGTGCAATGAAATATTGCAAGTGGGTTTACAAATAGATATGGGTCCTTTGTATTTTTTCTGAGTGGAACCTTCATCACTAGAACTGTATACGTCCATTTTATGTCTGCAATGTGCACACATCGTAATCTAGTATTTTTGCCCAGAGCTCTCATTCTTCCACTCTTACTGTGTCCTTAATTGCAAAATTGGCATTTTAGAATGAGAGAATTCCACATTCATACCACTAGGTTGTAAATCACCGAAACAAAATATGAGATGTTGTTCTTCCAATTTGCATGTGGCCTCACTCTGGCAATGGAGGAGGCCCGGGACAGAAAGGTCAGTATGGAAATAGGAATGAGAGTTAAAATGGTTAAAAACAGGGAGATTCAGAAGGCCTTGGTGGACCGAGCCTAAGTGTTCAGCGAAACGGTTGGCGAGTCTAGACTTGATCTCACGAGGTACAGAAGCCCACATTGGGAACATCAGATGCAAAAGATCAGGTTGGAGGAGGTACTTGTGAACTTCTGCCTTAGCTGGAAGGACTGCTGGGTTCCCTGGATGAAGTCGATGGAAGAGGTATAAGGGCAGGTGTTGAATCTCCTGCAGTTGAACGGGAATGTACCTGGGGAGGGAATTGTTTGAGTGGGAAGGGATGAGCGAAGCAAGGAGTTGTGGAGGGATTGGTCTCATTGGGTGACAGAATGGGATAGAGATGGGAAGGTGTGATTGCCGGTGGGATCACGTTGGATGTGATGGAAATGTCAGTGGATGATGTGATGGATGCAGGGGCTGGTCGGATGAAAGGTGAGTACCAGGGTAACTCTATCCTTATTGCATCTGAAGGGGTGGAGGAGCTGAGCAGAACAACGGGGCACATAGTGAGACACGTGTGAGGGACCCATCTATGACAGTCAGGGGGGAAACCACATTCACTAAAGAATGAGGACATAGCAGATGTTGGTGTGGAAAACCTCATCTTGGGAGCAGATGCAACAGAGGTGGAGGAATTGAGAGTAGGGGATAGCATCTTTGCAAGAAGCAAAGTGGGAAGAAATGTAGTCTGGATAACATTGGGAATTAGTCTTGTGATGGAGACAGAGAGATCAAGAAAGGGGAATGAGGTGTCAAAGACAGTTCAGCTGAATTTGAGGGCAGAGTGGAAATCGGTGGTGCAGTTAATAAAGTCCATTATTTCTGTATGGGTGCAGGAGGTAGCCCCATGCAGTCGTCAATGTAGTGGAGAAAGAGTTGGGGGATAGGGCCAATGTGCACATGGAACAAGGACTGTTTGACGTAACCAACAAAAAGGCAGGCATAGCTGGGATCCATGTGAATGAATGCCTGAGTGATCATTTGATTAGGAAAAGTATTACACATTATCACCAGATTTTTGCGTGACATTTTCAATTTTTGAAACATAATCAAATATACTCGATGGTCCACCTGTGAAAGTAGATTAATACGATAGAAAAAAGTCACTTTTGACAACTTATGTGTGGAAGATATTCAATTACTTCTTATAATTTAATACTGAAACCAGGCAACAAAGTAAATTCCACAATTCATTTACTTACAGTATCTCTCATAAGCTCAGATTTTGAGGATGTTAATTAATGAACTGTGCAAGCTATTCATAACATTTTATTTGCCTGTGGATTTCGATACGTTTTTTGTATTGCAAATTCCTGTGGTCAGGAAACAATTTAGGTACAAAGTTCTATGAAAGGGGAATCTAGAACTTGTATGAATAGGATAGAAAAATGACTACCCTCTTTGCCAACCAAACCAAGAGAGTACAGAGGAGATTTACTAGAATGTTGCCTGGGTTTCAGCATCTAAGTTACAGAGAAATGTTGAACAAGATAGGTCTTTATTCTTTGGAGCGCAGAAGGTTAAGGGGGGCCTTGATAGAGGTCTTTAAAATTATGAGAGGGATAGACAGAGTTGACGTGGATAAGCTTTTTCCATTGAGAGTAGGGACAATTCAAACAAGAGGATATGATTTGAGAATTAAGGGACAAAAGTTTAGGGGTAACATGAGGGGGAACTTCTTTACTCAGAGAGTGGCAGCTGTGTGGAATGAGCTTCCAGTGGAAGTGGTGGAGGCAGGTTCGATTTTATCATTTAAAAATAAATTGGATAGGTATATGGACGGGAAAGGAATGGAGGGTTATGGTCTGAGTGCAGGTAGATAGGACTAGGTGAGAGTAAGTGTTCGGCACGGACTAGAAGGGCCGAGATGGCCTGTTTCCATGCTGTAATGGTTATATGGTTATTATACAGTACAGGCCAAGAACAGATTCTTCAGCCCACAATGTCTGTGCTAAACATGATGCAAGACCAACTCTTATTTGCCTGTGCATAATCCAATCGTTGCATATTCATGTGCCTATCCAAAAGTCTCTTCAATGTCACTATCATATCTGCCTCAACCACCACCACCAGCAATGCATACCGGACGTACCACTCCTGTGTAAAAAAAACATTGCCTGAGAGATCTCCTTTAAAATTTGGCCCTCTCACTTTAACACAATGGGCCTCTAGTATTTGATTTTCCTATCCTGGGAAAAAAGGGTTAGACTGTCTACCCTATCATAATTTTACATTTTACATACTTTTATCAGATCTCCCCGCAACCCATAGCATTCCAGAGAAAACAACTGATAATCACGTCTCGTGCATCTTAATCTTCTGGATCAGCCTACCATGGGGAACTTTACCAAGTGCCTTACTAAATTCCACGTGGACAACATCCACCACTTAACCCTCATCGATCACTTTCATCACCTCCTCAAAAAACTTGATCGTCAGTAAGATACGACCAGCTGTGAACAGCCATGCTGACTGCCCCTAATTAATCCGTTCTCTTTCAAATGGAAGTGAACCCGATGCCGACGAATCCTGTCAAATTGGTTCCCTACCACTGATGTGAGGCTCACTGGATTTTCATTCTCTGGATTGTGTATATTTCCTTTGTTAAACTAAGGAACAACATTAGCTACCCTCCATTCCTCTGGTTAGAGAAGATGCAAAAATCTTTGTCAAGGCTCCTGTATTCTCCTCTCTTATTTCACTCAATAACCTGGGGAAGTATCCACCATTAGGTATCCACCTTAATGTTCTTCAAAATCCCCAACACGCCTCCTCCTTAATGTCCTCCTCCTTAAGCTTGTAAACATTTTTGGCAATAAAATTCATCACACTAAGAACCCAATGGAACAAACCTCAACTTTTTTTCTGCTGAGATTCGTGGATATCTAATGGACATTGTACCATTCATTACATTCATCTCAGTAATATGTTTCTTTAGACAGAACAGATCAGCTTGATTGCTAAATGTCAAAGTTTAATTGTGCATGTCCAGATTGGGTCTAACAAATGCCTCAGCCATAGAGAGAATCAACAGACCAATCTACTTCCATAAAACTCTGATTAAAAACAACATAAATCCTGAATAGTGAAGAGTTTACTTGCTTCAGAATTGACGTTAGATTAAAATGTATACAATGTAAACTTAGCATTGACCTGATGACAAATTATATTACAAAATAATTCTTCATCTAAAATCGTCACATTTACCATAGCAAATGTACTAGAAAATTATTAATTCTCACTGTTGGGGAAGCATGGGTCACATCCCGAAGGTTCATATCATATTACAATATTTGGGCAAAAACCAAACTCTTGATCAAGCAGCATCTGCAGAGGGAAAGGAATTGTCAATGTTTCCCATGGATGCCCTGCATCAAGACTGAGAGTGGAGAAGAAAGGTAGCCAGTATGAAGTGGGGAGGGGGACAGATGACGCAAGGGCCAGTATGTGACAGGTGATAGCTGATATCCAACTGGCTCATACCTCCCCCTCTCAACTTCATGTCAATGTGTGTCTAATGCCAAGGTGAGGCATCATAACATAATTCTTGTTGAATTCTGTTAACTGTTTTGAGTTGAGTTTGAGTTTAGATTATTGTCATGTGTATATTGAAGAGCTTTTGTTGTGTGCTCACCAATCAGCGGACAGACAATACAAGATTACAATCAAGCCATCCGCAGTGTACAAATACATGATTAAAGGGTATAGCGTGAATAACGTTTAGTGTAACAAAGTCCAGTAAAGTCTGATCAAAGATAGTTCAATGGTCTCCAATGAGGTAGATAGTAGCTCAGGACTGCTCTCTAGTTGTTGGTAGGGTGGTTCAGTTGCCTGATAACAGCTGGGAAGAAACTGTCCCCGGATCTCGACGTGTGGATTTTCACACTTCTATTCCTCTTGCCTGATAGAAGACGGGAGAAGTCGGGGTGTGACTCATCTTTGATTATGCTGGTGGCCTTGCTGATGCAGCGTGAAGTGTAAATGGAGTTAATGGGAGGGAGGTTGGCTTGTGTGATGGTCTGGGCTACTTCCACAATTCTCTGCAATTTATAGCAGTCTAGGATGGAGCAGTGCCCAAACCATGCTGTGATGCATCCCAATGCGTTCTACAGCGCATCTGCAGGAGTTGGTGAGAGTTGTTGGGGACATGCCAGATTTCCGAAGCTTTCCAAGGAAATAGAGGCGTTCCTGTACATTTTGTGTCTTTTGTTCATTCTTTTTTTTTTTTAAGTTGGCTATCATTTGTTGATACAAAGATTCTGCATTCATTTTGAATCCTTTATATTTTTACACAAATTATCCCCACTCTGTAGCAATGTTACAAAATTTTGAGATTTAAAAAATCAAGTCTGCAATTTTCCCCATCATGTACATAACAATAAGTTGTGTCTTTCATATCTCAAGTTTAAAAAAAGTTATGACATTTTTTTTTTTTTTTTTGATTTTCCATCATTTGTTGATACAAAGATTCTGCATTCATTTTGAATCCTTTATATTTTTACACAAATGATCCCCACTCTGTTAAAACAGTTAAAGGGCTTAAATTAAAAACTAGGTGCAGAGTTTTCATTTAGTTCTCTCATTTAGTGCAACTTGATTGAAGAAAAAAGTCATGGGTTTCATCCTGACTGCTGCTATTTTTTTTTCGAGAGACAGGTTGGAAACAGGTCCATCAGCCCACCAAGTCCATGCTCATCAATTACCCGTTCACACTAGTTCTATGCTATCCCTCTATTGCATTCACTTCCTACCAAAATCACCAAAGGCAATTTACAGAGGCTAATTAACCCAGCACATCCTCAGGATGTGGGAGGAAACCGAGGCACTCGGAGGAAACGCACGCGGTCGCAGGGAGAACGTGCAAACTTCACACAGGCAGCTCCGCGTCTCTGGCATTGTGAGGCAGCGGATCTCCAAGCTGCACCACTGTGCCGTCCCACATTGGGAAAGCACATTTCCACATATGCTCTTCTTGCAAGCAAGAATTTTTTTTCTCTCTGCTTAGCATTTCTAATTGAGATTGGAAACTTTCCATCTGGAAAATCGAAGGCTTGAACCCAGGTTCTGTCACTTGAAGTCACAATGTGTCAATGTCCCAATCTGGTGTGCCACTATTCCAGATTTTTGATTGTTATTTTTAAACTGGCATACAAAGTTGCCAAAATCAGATCACAAGGGGCTTAGGTATTACAAATGATAGTTTATAATTAAGCAGAACAACAAAAATATTAACAACCTAAAAATAGTACTTTAACATGATTTTGCTATTCCCCACTTATCCAAAATGTACTTGATTTAAATTGATTGAATGATACAGTGTAGAAATAAGTCCTTAGTCCTACCAAGTCAATGCCGACTATCGATCACCCGTTCACACTAGTTCTATGTTATCCCATTTCATATCCAGTCCCATACACAAGGGGGTTATTTACAGAGGCCAATTAACCAACAAACACACAACTTTAGGATAGAGGAGGATACCGGAGCACCCAGAGGAAACCCATGCGGACACAGCGAGAATGTGCACACTCCACACAGACAGCACCCAAGGTCAGGATTGAATCCCGTCTCTGGCGCTGTGATGCAGCAACTCTACTAATTAAGCCACTGTGCCTCCCCTTCTTTCACTCTATGCCTTTAATATTATGAATAAAACATGGATCTACTTAAATAACCATACACCGTAACCTCCAGCGTGAGAAATACTGGAGTAGAGAAACCAATCGTTCGAGCCTAGTCTGTTATTCATGAAAATCATGGCTGTTCTAGTTCAAAGCTATTTTCTGGCATAAGTATAGCTTCTCCATGGTAAGCCAAACTCAAAGATATTCTTCAGTCTGAAGAAGGGTCTTGACCCAAAATGTCACCTATTCCTTTTCTCCAGAGATGCTGCCTGTCCCACTGTGTTATTCCAGCTTTTTGTGTCTGTCAAAGTTATTAAAGATTTATATTTTACAGAAATTGAATTCCAGAAAGTTTACATGTATGAAGAACATGCTCACAATAGACTGTAATAGATGAAGAAATGGTTAAATTATAAGACTAATCAGACCTGCTGCCTAAGCCTATTTAGGCAAGTTATTACAAACAGTAGACATCATCTCCGTTAGCATATCATGAGACAGTGGGGAAGCAAGTCACATCATTGTAGGAAAACACAATTAGCAGAAACATGGGGGGAGAATGTATGAGTGCACAAAACAGGATGCAGCCACTCTGCCAAGAGTATAAAGCAGAAGGGTTCCAAGTTTATAGTACAGAGGGAAGACAATAATGTATTGTAGTAACTACCTATCTTAACAGCAGAAAATATTGAGAGATCTCAAAAATTATTACAGTGGTTTCGACTTGCATCATGCATTTGTAATAGCAATAAGCATATAGTGCTGTAATCATTCGACCAATATAATTGGTTAAATGATTCCATTTATGGGAATTTGTGAAAATAAATTTGATTTGCCTTTGATACAAACTTCACTCTGATCCACAATGCTATTGTCAATCGAATCCCAAATTGAAAATCTTACATTTTAAAAGTGTAATTTGATTGGAGTGGAATGGGGGCAGGGGAAGGAGGTTGATTCCCTCTCAAGTGGTCATCTCCCAAAGAATATCCATAATATTCACTTCATTTCTTAGCTGTGTTAAATGGAAGGCACATCATCACAATTATAGAATCAATGACAATGTGGATGTGGAATCAATGACAATTTCCATAAATACAAATCCGTCAGGGCTCTGAAACAGTAACAGCAATTTTAATCCTTCGATTTCCTCAAGTTCTTTTTTAAGCACTTCTCTTCAAGTAACTATTGAAATAGTGTGCAAAAATCTGCTCATTTACCCATTACTTGAAGCAACCACAATAAGCAGCAACCAGCAAATAATGATATTATGATAGCAGAAAGCTGGGATGTCCTCATTTGTTGAGTACTATTTAATGAGAAATATATTTATGCCCTATATGAAATACAGTAATTGTGTTTGGAAAACAAACATTTATTTGGTTTGCCTGAAATATAACATTGAAGCTTCAAACACAATTGATGTGAGAGTGAGAGCTCCATTTCTTTTATAGAAAAAAAATACTATCGGAGGGCCATCCAATTACAATTCAAATTATAAAAGCATCGTGCAAATTCAACAGTATTAACGTTATTGTCACAGTTAATGTGAAAAAAATATGTTAATAGGATCTGAGGAAGGGTTCTGACATGAAACGTCACCTATTCTTTTGTCCAGAGATGCTGCCTGACGTTGATTCACTCCTAAAGTTAATAGTCAATTCAATATTGAAAAATTGACAAATAAATTTGCTGCTCACTTAGCAGACAGATAGGGCAGCACAATGGCACAGCTGGTTGAGCTGCTGCCCCACAGTGCCAAAGACCCATCTTCGATCCAGACCTTCGGTGCTGTCTGTGTGGAGTTTGCACATTCTTCTTGTAACCTCCGGGTGCACTGGCGACAAAAGTAGGATAACACAGAACTAGTATGAACAGGTGATTGATGGCCAGCATGGACTAGGTGGGCCATGGGGCATGTTTTCCACGCTGCATCTCAAAAGTAAAAGATTTTATTTACTCTTGGGAATGTACAGGAGTGCTTTGTAAAAGGACATTTTGTACATAAGCCAGAGCATTTTGTGAACTCCCAAAACTATGGCTACCACCTGTGCAATTCCAAACCAGTGTTACTTAAAAGATCCTCTTAGGTAGATTAAGCAGGTATAGGGAAGAACGGAACTCTCCTTCAGCAAAGATTAAATTTAAAG
The DNA here is from genome assembly GCF_028641065.1 of Leucoraja erinaceus. Classification (NCBI taxonomy): domain Eukaryota; kingdom Metazoa; phylum Chordata; class Chondrichthyes; order Rajiformes; family Rajidae; genus Leucoraja; species Leucoraja erinaceus. Next base: position 23,678,295 of record NC_073391.1, on the reverse strand, counting down.
CAATTTTTTTAGTTAAATGCAGTTTAAGAAAAGCAAAGGTCCCCAAATTGTGCAAGATACATTCACCCAGACAAGTAATGGGCCTAACCCACTTAGGCGATTTTTCTGCGGACTACCGACAACTGTCAAGTTGCTAGCAGTCACCTGAAAAATCGGCAACTGGAATGGCGACTGTCAGAGTGGAACACACAAACACATCGCTTCCTTCACCAGCTCGTTATGCAGGTGGGGGACAGGGCAAGTGGGGGAGCGCTGTCTAAAAAATTAACACGGTGCAAAGCCAAGGTGAAACAAACACACACCGCGATGAACAGGAAGGTTGGCGCTGTAAAAAGACAGCTAAGCACAGTCTACGGTAAGTCTTTTAAAAGAGGGGGGAGAAAGGGGGAGAAGGAGTGGAGACAATTTTTAAGAAGCCTTTTAAGCTCGGCGGACATTTAACATTACTGGTCGGTTATCCTTGGATTTGAAAACTACTGTTTACCTTTTTTTTCCCAATGAACCAATGAAATTCACCAGTCAACACCGGCTACAACCTATGAGAACTCCGAGAACCTTCGACCTCCTGGCAACCCATTAGGACCTCCTGGCGACCCACCTACGGCTCGAGAATTCTCGCTACTCTCCATGGCGGCTTCATTCTAGTCGCCACTCATTTTCAACATGTTGAAAAATTTACAACGATCATAATGAGGCCGCGACTAGTTTCCAGAATGCGGTAACTCCTCACGACCATTAAGGCGACTCCCTAGCAACCACCCGCAAACATGTGGTGACCAGGTGGCGACTGCATAGTCACCTGCAGACGCCTAAAAATACGCCTAAGTGAGACAGGTCCATAACCTTCCTGTTCACTGCGGAGTGTATCTGTTTCACCTTAGCTTTGCACCGTGTGAATTTTTTAGACAGCGCTCCCCACTTACCCTGTTCCCCGCCTGCATAATGGGCTGGTGAAATAAGCGATGTGTTTATGTGTGTGTTATAGTGACTTTGACAGTCGCCGTTCCAGTTGCCAGTTTTTCAGGTGACTGCTGGCAACATGACAGTCACCGGCAATCCACTGAAAAATCACCTAAGTGGGACAGGCCCATAAGTCTGTTGCAGTTTGGCGAAGTTTGATGCCTCATAGTGTGTGAAGTTTTCAAAAATACACGACGGTTCGATCGACCTCTTGGAGATTTGATTAAGTTATTGAGTGTGATGTCAAACGTGCTTGTCATTCATTGACAGACAATGTGATAGCAAAGCTCTATCCAGCATGATATATTCTCAGTAGCAACTGTAAACCTTTTAACCATTTACTACCAACCACAATTAAACTCTGTGGCACATATTGAAGATATAGTTTAAATGCAGGTTTAATAAAGTCCATGAGAATGGGGAGTAAAAAAAAATAGACCAGGGAAATATCATCACATTCTTGATATATATTGGGTTTGGCACCTTATGAGAAGATTTCAGCCTAATCTGTATAGATGCTAACATCACTGTGAAGTATGTGAATCTCATATCTCAGCAACCTACAAGATGAATAAATTCACGATATCCATACTCAAAATGTTCTTCTTGTAATCCATAATCCGGTAGTCACTGACTGATCATCGCAAACATGAGAATCTAATATTTAGCCCTTGAATGATATTATGGTCACCAAGTCCAACAACACCATCTGAGAATCACTGTTCATATGCCCCATTATGCCTGTGCTGTCAACAAAGAAATGCCCAATTTAAATCCCATATTATAGCACAAGGTTCACAGCCCTGGAGATCATGACTCTTCAACTGCAAAGCGTAGTCGATGAGAAATGTGACAAGGGTTTTTGTCTCTTCCAGACATTCAGGCAGGGGGTACTCAAGCCCTATCACCCAAACAGCACATTCAATTCTCTTTATCACCTCTCTAAGTCTTCTACCTATTACTTTAATTTCATGGAGATACAGGAAACTGCAGATGCTGGAATCTTGGCCTGCTGTTCGTTGATCTCCTGCAAAGGGAATTATGTTTTTCTCATTTATTCTCTTTGGATATATCATGTTTTATATGCATCAATTATGCCACCCAATAGCCGTCTCTGCTCCAAAGAAAACCAACCCAGTCTATCTGAACTTCACTCACAGCTAAAATGTTCACCTTTTAGCAATGGTCTCTCTGGCTTAATTACGCCTTTCTTTTTACATAGTTACTAAAAATGCATACATAGTTCACACTGTGGCCTGACCTGCATTATACTCACTTCCACTATTATTTCACTACTCCCAGCTAACACGTGGGACTTTATCAAAACCCTTGCTAGAATACGCATTGGCTATACTGAACAAGCTATCCTCATTGACCGTTTTCACACTGCATAACATTCAATTGTTAGAGAACAATGAGCTGCAAGCTTCTTGCAGCAGCATTGTGATAAATTTCAGGAAAGAATGTGGGCACGGTAATGATTTCATTTCTTTGACATGGACATTACCTTCTCTTAACAAATCCATCTAGACTGCCATTGATCAGCCTGAGTTTCTAAATGAGAGATTACGTTTTCCCTCAGAATTGATTCCAATAATTTACTATCACTGAAGATAAACTAACTGGCTTGTAATTACTTAGTTTATCCATTCTTCTCGTGTTAAACAATAAAACTTGCAACGACCAGAATTACAACAGGATCAGCACATAAATATTGCAACTACAAGAGCTGATCAAGACGCTAGGTATCCTAAGACAAATTACTCATCTTTGACTCCGTATGTCTTTTCTATAAACGAGGTATAAATCAAGATTGTGATGGAATAATCCACACTACCTTTGATAAATACAGCCCCATTAACATACAAGATTGATGTTCTTCACGATAAAACCACCACATGATTGTCCCACTACATACCACCTGAGACATTCACTCAATCCGTCTCCAGTACAACATGATTATAATATATATCATTCACATGATGCACACAAAGGTTTCTTTGATTGCATCTCTCAAGTACACCAGCCCTAACAGCGGTAGAAAGTTGGAGATGTGAGATGTACGGGACCCTTACTATTTGCAACTTGCTCTCTGAATCGCATGCCATTTGGACTCACTGCTTTTCCTTGCAGAAATCCTACATTTCAAGATTATGGGGCACCTTCAGCACAAGGTCTGCAGTTGTTCACCAAGGTGCACACCTTCTTCTCCATGGAAGGTAGATTATCATTGACTTTATGATTGATGTAAATGAAACTTGCTTCGCCTGACCCACTATTCCACTTGAAATTGACATTTTGGTTGTTGAAAGAGTTGGAAATCCATTCATCTGGTCCCGCTCAATGCCCTCTGCAGGGGCATACAGCTCAACCATCCACATCCCACACATTTATCATCAATCAGCATGCAATGAATTAGTAGCAAACAAAACAGAACACACTGCACAAAGGCAGACATTTCACAAAATCAAAACTGAAGCAAAACAACAACAAAAATGAACTGATGCATAAGAAATTGTTTCCTCTACCACTATGTCCCTCTACCCACCCTTCATTCTAAAGACTGGCTCATCTCCTGGTATTTCTTTGTATTTACTTTATATTCATGTTTGAAAATAGGCTACATTGAAACTGCAGTGTACTGCACTTTGAGAAGTTACAAAGAACTGAGTACAATGCCTATTTCATCTTTCAAGCTGTGAATAACTGGAATAATAACTTTCCACATTAACTATTAGACTTCAGCATTATAAAGCAGATCTGAAGAAACCAAAACCAGAACCAGAAGAATACCTAATTTATAGTAGCTGGTCTCGACACTCGTCCTGTTTTTGATCAGGCTGTCCAGAAATTTCTGAGTGTAAACCAGAGATTAAAGGTCTATTTTTTTTTTCCAAAATAAAGGCAATTGCTTCCCTCCCCCAGCTGACTTCTACGCTTTGCCGTATGGAGGAATTGATTGAGATATCTAACAAATTTCTTTTCATCAGCAGGAAACAACATACAATATTGAATCCAGGCCATCAGTTTGGGAGCCACACTCACAATCAGCAGGCCTTAGGAAATGGTGCACACACAGCCAGTGCGTTTCATAGCGCTAACTGTATTTCTGCTCAGAAGGTGAGCAGGGTCACAAGACAACCCCTTTAAATTACAATTTGAGGAATCCCAAATCCCTGCTCTCCCTCATCCCATTTAATTTGGACCTGGTTAAGAGACCGCAACTTTTATCAGCAATTTCCGAGAAGCAACAATCTTTCTGTTTCTTCTTTTCTTCCCAGCTTATTGCTGACCACGCAGCCCTTTAACCATTAACCATTGCGATGACTATGCTGAGGCAATGTTTGCCTGTTTGTTCCACGTACTGTTACAGATAGAAGGGCAGATGCATTGTGGCTGTTAAAAAGTTAATGATTACGATAAGATTTTGCTGAGTGCGTTGCCATCTATTGTTGTGCTGCTCCAGCACTGACATTTGGAAAAACACCGTGAATGAAAATAAGTCATCAGCAGATTTTTTTTGGAGAAGAAAAGGACTCTGCTCCTCAAAGCATCTTTCCGACCGTATTCAATTCATTTAGCAGGGACCTTCGTTCCTGCTCTTCCAACTGCCCTTCACTGTCAAAACTGTCAATCATCGGGTCTCTGCTACAATGCATGACTTTATTCAATGTTTGATTTCTGTATCAAGCTGTCCTTTATGTCTTCTGGACACTACAACTATTGACTGAAGTGCATGAATGCATTGAAGCGATACAGACCCTTCAGGCTTTTTAATATATGAATGGTACTTCAGAAGAAAACAATATTCACAAGCAACATTATTTCCAATAAACTCTGTTCTTCTGAGAATCAAACAAGAACTGCCTACAGCTGATTACTTATTAATTAACTGTTTGAAGAGTTCTCCTTCAGACTGATAAATACAGTGAGGCATGCATGGAGAAATACGCTGATTTCAAACTCAAAGCAGGAAACCTTTATTTTGATTGCTGTTCCCAAATGGGAATAGATCTCATGCTAAAGAACAGTGTTTTCAAGCCATTCCAGCAAGTTACCCGATTTCACAATGCCCCTAAAGGATTGTCACAAATCACCGGGGGTACAGTGCATGGAAACAAAGGGTTAACAAAGATGGTTATGTCCAATTGCTAAACTGTAATCCTTGTTGCTGAGTACATTTCAGGTGCAAACTCAATCATGTTCCTCTGTAATATGCATCCACTAAAGTTTAGATACCCCAACGAGCTACAAGAAAGCCAGCAACTTAGTAACTGTGGGCTTTTAAGCAGCCACCAGGAGGAAGGGGAGAAAGCTGCAAAGGTAAAACATTTTAAACTTACTTAGACTCGATTCACAAAATTACTTCTAAATTTTTTCTTAGTAATTGGATACTAATTATATCAATATAATGCAGTAATTGTTTCCAGCTGTACTTATACAACTAAGTCAGAGTTCAGATCCAATGTGTATTGCAGTGAGAGCAAGGAAGCAGGGGAGAATCATTCCTGACAGATTTGTATGTAACTTAAGGAGCTGGGAGTATTTGTATGGAAAATGTCCTTTAAAAATTAATTGATTAGGATATACTGAAAAACATCCATAACATTAATGGGTCTCAAACACCACATGGAGTCATTCTCATGCAAGAAATTGATGTAATATTTCACGTTGGTGATGATGATTTTCTATGTGGAGAATTCCTGATTTTATCCACACTGTTGGTGCAGAGTGCTTTGTGAAGGGGATGAAGTGGGAACTGTAGCAAATCTGTTCATCTCTATTCCAAATTTGTGGAATTTTACTGAGGCATGATTGGGTAATTTGTTCATGACTGCTGGCTTCTAGCAGGAGAGAAACTCACAAACAGATGCTTTGGCATGGTCAGTGCATTTGGCCTTGGTTATGGACTGACTGCCCGACATGTGAGGGAAGCATGTTTGTGGAAGTTGCTCAATCTGTTGGGGTGATGTGAATATGTGTGAGAGGACAGGAAAGTGGCTGTGAGGCTTGAAGTAGCAGAGTAATGAAGCTTGAAGTATGTCAATATATGGTGGGCTCATGTAAGGTGCAGATCCCTACAAAAGAAGATTAATGATTGGTGATCATGGGTGTATGAGTACATTGACCAGTGTGTGGCTAGTTATAAGATTAGTGATGGGTGACTTTAAATGTAGCATTGAATGATGACTTAAATTGCCAAAGTACAAAAGATTGTGGATTAAATCCTGGTAAATACAATTAGATCTGTAATTGGTTATTAACATGAACATGGTGGGCTGAGTAGCTCATTTATATGTTGTATGATTATAACTGACATGGTATTTCCTAAGGCACTAATTCTCACCATGTAAGAAGGTTTCCAACATATCTATATATAATTGGCTTTCAGCAGAAGGCTTTTAACCCCCAGCTTCCTTCTTGCCTTCTGACTGGTGCCCTATCATGTTGGATTTCCACTGTAAGGGCCTGTCCCACGGGCATGCGACCCGCATGCGGCAAGCGCAACCTAAAGCGCTGGTCCCACCAGCATGCGCCTGCATGCGGCAAGCGCGACCTAACGTGGTCGCTTGAGCCGTACGGCATGCGGCAAGCGCGACCAAACCAGAAGCGGGAGCCGCGGAGAGGTTGAGTGAGTGACATGGCGTCGAGGCGGCTGCGGGCCAGCAGGCCGTTGCCGCGCGGAATTTTTAAACACGGTATGTTTATCGGAGCCCCGCGTGATGTCGGGACCACCTCCGCACAACTCCATACAATCTCCGACAATCGAAATGGGACCGGCCCCGCGAGGCCGTACGGCTCAAGCGACCACGTTAGGTCGCGCTTGCCGTATGCAGGCCCATGCTGGTGGGACCGGCCCTTTAGGTCGCACTTGCCGCATGGAGTCGCATGGTCGTGGGACAGGCCCTTTAATGGTTTTCTACTGGATTTCTACTGCAATGAGAACCATGTCTGAGAGAAACTGTTTTCTTGAGCTTCCTTTCTCAAAATCGTTGAATACAGTATCAAAACTGCAATGTGGGCTGAGAGCAAAACAAATAATCAATCCAATTTACTGCAGCAGCATTCCCAGAATCAATCTCCACAAGTATTTGATCCATTTAAATTACCCAATCTGAAACCTTGCGACTGTAAAATGCTGCACCGTTCACTGGAGTTGAAGACATGGCTCCAGCTGTACTATACAAGGCCAATCTGGTGCTGTTGGCATTCAATCATCACTTACTGACAATCAGTGTAAAAGGCAGTAGAAGTGTGCAGCAAATCTGTATCCACTGCATCCAAAACAAAATCACAGAGCAACTTTTCAATGATTTGCTGTCAATAGCACATTGATGTCTTAAAGGTGACAGGATCATGAATAAAGAGGGAGAACAGTAGACTTTATTATCTTCCATCACAGTGAAGAATGTGGGGAGTCACTGTGGTGGATGTTTATGTTAACTTTTATTTTATGTGGCTGTGTATCTTGTTGCTTTTCACTTCGTATGGCAGTATGGTAACTCAAATTTCACTGTACCTTAATTGGTACATATGACAATAAACTGACCTTGAAACCTTAAACTATTGGACAAGCTGCTGTAGCAATCTGAAATCACACAAAACAACAGTAAAAAAAATAAGGACAACCTCTAACAGTGTCTGATCTTTAACTCTGTCTCACACAGAATGGAAAGTAAGAAATGCCACCATAGGCTACAAGCCAAAAGTCAAGGGTGATCTCTGGCAACAACCGAAGAGCTCAATGCATTATTCGCCCATTTGAACAGGCAAAGCTCCCTTTCTCCCACTGGCTTAGTCCCATACATCTCATTGGCAAAGTCTGATCTGGTTCATGAGGTAAACTGTTGGAAAGCGGCCGGCCTGGATGGAGTTCCTGGATGGGTTCTGAAACAGAGCATCAAACAACTGGCCATGGGCTTCACAAACATTTTCGCCAACTTGAGCATTAATCTCGCAGATGATACCACTGTTGTCAGCTGTGTCAACCACAATGAGCCAAATAAAGGAGAGATCAGAAACCATGCGTCATGCATGGTGTCAGAACAACCCAGCCCTCAACATCAGTAAGACCAAAGAGTTGGCTGTCGAACAAAGGAAGCAAGGGGGTGAACACAACTCTGTACTTAACAATTGAGCTGCTGTAGAGATGGTCGACAGCTTCAAATTCCTTAGTAACCAAACTAACCGCAACTCGACCTGGTCGTAGCGATCAAGTAAGCACATCAGTGTAATTATTTTCTTGAACATCGGAGATGATTTGCATTGTTCACATATTTTGTACTTCGTGAGATATTTAGTTTTGTTTTAAGTTTAGGGATACAGAACGGAAACAGGCCCTTTGGCCCATCAAGTCCCCCCCCCCCCCCCCATCAACATCAACGGGGTAGCATTGGAGAGGGTGGGGAGCTTCAATTTCCTCGGTGTCCACATCACAGAGGACCTGACCCGGACCACCCATATTTTCACCATCACAAAAAAGGCGCATCAGCCTCCACAGGCGACTGAACCACTGGGTCCTCAGGGATTTCTACAGAAGCACCGTGGTCTCCACCTGGCACGGCAGCTGCACCAGCCACACCCAAAGGGCCCTGCAGAGAGTGGTGCGGACGGCCCAACACATCACCGGGTGCGAGCTGCCCTCCCTCCAGGACATCTACTCCTGACGGTGTGTTGGAAAAGCCCCGTGGGTCATCAAAGACCCCAGCCGTCCGGACCACAGTCTATTCTGCCTGCTGCCCTCAGCATCAGCTCCCGTACCACCAGACACTCGAACAGCTTTTCCCCCCAGGCAATCAGGCTGCTGAACCAACCAGCCCTGAAACTGACCTGAACTGGTCTCTGGCTATAATTTAGTTCACTTTATAATTTAATGCATGCACTTTATAATTTAGTGTTAAATTTACTGTACGGAATCCTCCAGCACAAGATTTTCACACAGGATTGTACCATGTATGGAACAGGCGTGACAATAAACCCCTTGAATCTTGAATCCTTGAATTGTGCCAATCTGTAAAGAGAAAAGTTTGTTGGCAAAACATCTGCCATTTTTCATGATGTTATTTACGCATCAACCATTCAAGTCGTTACGCGTGATGGCATATGAGATTTTTGTATACTCTTGTGTCAGGGTTTGACTCCAGTTCTGGACTCATGCGCACCTTTGCTTTCTCCTTGTTCCGCTTTGTGCTGGCATCTGCAACATAATCTTTACCAATACATGCTAAGATTCATTATTCTGAACATTCATGTAAGTCTATCGGCAAATACTTATTTTTTGTGTGTCTCTTTCATTGTCAATGTGCAAGCCTACAGTGCTACCACTCTTATGACCTATAGTAGTTATTAATGTGGTGCATTAGCTAATTTGAGTAGTTCGGTTTGATGTCATTTGATCCTGATCTTGAACGATGTGTAGTTTTTAAATTAATTGCTCATTCAAAAGAAGAGGTGCAGAATTGGAAGGTCAGATACATGGTCGAAATAGCTGTAAAAACATGGCATCAAAATATTATAACTAAGAGATAATATAGATTCATGAAATTATTAACCATATAGTATTTTTTTACATTTTTATTTTTACTTACAAAGATTCCACTGGAAGGAGTGATTACTTTGGTCTTAAAGGCAGGCCATTTTATGCCTTGATCTAGTGAAGGTCCGAGATGTGCCAACATAATTAATGTAATACTTATTTTCATTGATAACATTTCCTTTGATTGCATATTCATAGGGATTTAGAAATGTGGGAGGCAACCTGGTTACATTATGTCACATTATGCAAATATTGAAAATAAAACATCCCAGAATTATTTTTAAACAAACCTTTGTCCCTATTTCAAATCAAATGATTTAATTCTTTAAAGGTTTTGTTTATTTTAAATTCTTTAAGGGCCTATCCCACTTAGGTCATTTTTAGGCGATTGCCAGCGACTGTCATAGTCCTAGAAGGTCCGGGGAAAACCGGCGACTGGACCTCACTACGACATAAAATTTGAAATAGAATCATTACTTTAACAACAAAAAAAAACGAAATCAGCACCGGCGACAACCTACGTCACCTGGTGACAACCTGCGTTAACCTAGCAACATCTACGACAGCACCTACATCAGGAGAAGTCAAGCTACGCTCATTGGCATCAAACCCACTGTCGCTGACAGTCTCCGAAAAATTTTCAACATGTTGAAAATCAAGCGGCGACCAGAAAGACACTACCACTCTTTGGGCGACTGAGGAGACTACTCACGACCATACAGGCAACACCCTGGCGACAGCCTAGTCGCCTGTAGTCGCCTAAAAAATAGCCTGTGGGACAGGCCCTTTAGAAGTTTACTTTTAGGAGATATCAAGAATTGCATTTCATTTTGAGACGGGAGGTGTTTTTTAAGTCCACCTTGGGCAGTGGGAATATCCATGATCATAAGATACAGACCTAGATACACAACCTGCCAATTCGGAATTTAAAACAACCTCAACCTGCAAAGCAGGAGCCGTGGCACAGAGTTTCACAACTTGCAGAACCAGACTACAGATAGATCCTACGGGTGGAACTGGACAACGCCACCACTGCTCTCAATTAATATCCTCATAGCTCATTCCCACATGATGTATCTGATGTCCAAAAGGTCACCAGTATTTTCACTGCTTGTCCCATTGAAATGAGTTAAATTGCTGCCAAATGCCAGCTTTGAACTGAAGTAAAATGAATCCTTGCCAGAGATCAGTCAGTTGAGCACTAACAATGCATAAAGTCTTCCACCTTCCTCATCCTCTGATGGTACCTTTACCCTGTCGGCCACTAAATTAATAGCATATTCATTTCAACTCTATGCATGGGACAAACCTGTTCATAATAAGTTATTTCAGAAGGAAAATGCGGCACTCAGAAGCAGTAGACAAGTTGTTCAGTTGTCATGAGGCATCAATACAACATTTTAATTTCTCCATTGTTTTTCAGGGATATTTGAATGATAGAGAATGCATGCTCAGACAAACATATTCATCTTTGCATGTTAATACCACAAACAGGTTACAACCAATTCCCTCTCCTTACTTCACATTAATATTTACATTGAAAAAAGGTCAATAAGTGATCACAGGAATACTCCCATCTTATGGCTAACAGGGCAACACATTTTTCTCGTTAAATGTAAAATTAATTCTATCAATTTTATTTCAATAATTGATTTGTAAGTGAGCATGAAAGAACATTTTCCTGTTGCATGATCCAAAAACAGGAAATATCATACTTTTATAATAATATATTAAATAGAGAATCACCCTCAACAGAAGCATTAAGGGAAGATTGGGAACATGAGCTAATGATAAAGATCTCGAAGGATAGATGGGAAAAGTATTTGATGAATACACATAACTGTTCTATTAATGCAAGACATAATTTAATTCAATTCAAATTATTACATAGACCATATTATTCAAAAACGAGGTTGAATAAATTTTATCCAAACGTCTCTCCCAGATGCGATAAATGTTTGTTTCAAAACGCTAATATAACACATTCATTTGTAGGATGTACAAAGTTGAATAAATTTTGGAGTGATATATTTGATATATTTACAAAGCTTTTCAAGTCAAGAATAGAACCCAAAACGGAATGGATTATATTTGGAATAATAGGAGAAGATACCAATTTAAATAAAGACCAAAATGTTTTTTTTAATTATGGGTTAATAATTGGAAAGAAATTGATACTTAAATTTTGGAAAAATACAACCATACCAACTGTAAAAATGTGGATTAGGAATATGATGGACATAGCACGCTTTAAAGAAATGAGACTCCGACTAATAGATAAATATGACCAATTCTTAAGGAGTTGGCCTCCTTTCATCGACTTTTTGGAATGATGTGATGCAGCGGTACCGTAAAGATTGCTGATTTCAGTTCATGACGCGGATAGATCTACATCTCCGAATACAGATTTGAAAAATTCTCTTTTAAGGGGCCTTCTCTTCTATTTCTACTTTCCACTTTCTCTCTTCCTTTTTTATTTTTTATATACACACTACACGTTTTTCTACTCTCTACCATCTATTTTTCCACTTTTTCCTCTTTCTATTGTTTTCTTTTTCTTGTCTTGCTTACTTCCTTCTCATAACATAAAACTAGAGGTTGTACATAGAATGGATTACGGTATTACATAGTTGGCACCTAAAATTAGGTTCCACTGTACTGTTTTGTACTGTATTAACTTCTAATAAAATAAACAAAACAAAAAAAAAAAAGAAAGAAAAAAAACAGGAAGTATCCTACATAAATATTGTACAAAATTATTTTCAAACTGCACATGAATCTGCTTGGATTAGGAGTTAAACAGCATGTTAGAAAAAGACTGCTCACTTAGAAATAGAGAAGCAATGAAAAATATTTTGATTATATGTGATGAAAGGGAGAGTTCAGACTGTCCGATAAGCTGTCATAAATTAGTCAAATCTCTTTTGACATTAATTAAGAACATTTTTTATCAGGCATGAGGCATATGCACCTCATTGTTTCACATCCCAGCTAATTAATAACAATGACACATCTTCAAATACAAAGAAGTGGCACTTTCAGTGATGTAACTGAAGTTATGCTGTTGCATAATTAACTAACTGAGACAATTCAAATCAATACTGGTAGGGACATAGTGCCAACATAAGGGAAGAGTCGGGTATTGATTACATTTCTGATTTTGTGATCCAGTCTCTGGACTAATGGTTTGAAGATTAAACACAAAATGCTGGAATAACTCAACGGGACAGGCAGCATCTCTGGAGAGAAAGAATAGCTAATGTTTTATAGAAACATAGAAAAATAGGTGCAGGAGTAGGCCATTCGGCCCTTCGGGCCAGCACCGCCATTCAATATGATCATGGCTGATCATCTAAAATCAGTGCCCCGTTCCTGCTTTTTCCCCCATACCCCTTGATTCCTTTAGCCCCAAGAATTAAATCTAACTCTCTCTTAAAAACATCCAAGGAATTGGCCTCCACTACCTTCCGTGGCAGAGAATTCCACAGTTTCACAACTCTCTGGGTTACAGCTAAGCACTTAACACAATAATCGGCTCCAAACCCACCACCAACTCCAGGGCCTCTATATTTCCATTTGTAAATGATTCCTTGATTTTATTATTGGAAGCCAACAATCAGTGATAATCCCCTTTCTCGGACCATCATGGGCACATCTCAATGCTGCTTGCTTAGCTCTCAGCTCTTCCTTTGACTGTGTGGCTAAACACAGCTTCATGCCATCCACAAATCCACCATGACACCATTGTAGCTGGCTGAATCGAGGGTGCGGCCAAGTCAGCATACAGAATGCCTATATGATCAGTGCCACAATAACCACCTCTCGTTCAATCTCAACAAAACTAAAGAACTAATCTCCGACTTCAGAAAGCCGGAAGGCCACGTGCCAGTGGATCCACCGTGGAGAAAGTTAGCAGCTTTGAATTTCTAAGCATTAATGCCTCAGAAGACTTGGCCTGGGCTCAGCACAGTTATAATCACCATGAGGGCATGCCAGCACCTCAACTTTCTTGAAAGTTAAATGACATTCGCACGTAACCAGGTTCAGGAACACCTACTTTGCTACAACTATCAGGTTTTGGAAATGATCCACACAACTTTAATCCTGCCTCAACAACTTTATCACTAACATTTCCTCATTAAATAATCAAAGTGGTAATGATTTTACTGATGGTATTGCCTTCATTTATATAAAGCTATTTCACAATACCATAAAGGGCCTGTCCCACACATGTCCTTGTCACGCAATTTACACGACCTCATGGTCGCATTGAGGCGCATGGGCATCGTTTGGTCGCGCGGGGCCAGTCCCACTTAGAAGCGCGGAGGGGAAATTAGTTGTGCGCGACATCGAACAAGGCCTAAAATCTTTGAGGTGAGCGAAATCTTCGCGCGCCAACGGCCTGTCGCGGAACTGACGGCCAAAGTGGGACAGACCCAAGACCCTGGCGCGACACAACGTCTTACCTTCAACAGCAGCAGAAGCAGGCAAACGACCGCCGAACTCGGCCTGGGGCTCACGGCCCTTACGGTCCGGATTTGCCCCCACTTCTACTTCCAGAGCGGGGCTAAGAAAATTGAAGATAGACGCAAAATGCAGGAGTAACTCAGCGGGACCGGCAGCATCTCTGGAGAGAAACAATGCATGACGTTTCTGGTCAAGACCCTTCTTTTCAGACTGAAGAAGTCTCGACACGTAACATCACCCATTACTTCTCTCCAGAGATGCTGCCGGTCCCGCTGAGTTACTCCAGCTTTGTGTTCATCTTCAAATGACGTCACACGCTTCAGACGGCTGTGCATACGCATGTAATTGCATCCGACCTTCGCAGGACCGTCGCGGCTCAACACGACCACGAGGTCGCGTAATTTGCGTGCCAAGGACACGTAAGTGGGACAGGCCCTTTAGCCTCCTCTGGCATATAATATTTCTTCGGTCATTATGAAGACGTAGCCAGGGGAAACTGCCTTTCAGGGTCCCTACCTTGCCGGGCTGCAGCTTCGACCCGTCCTCGCGGTCTACCAGCGGGCCTGGAGCGGCGTTTCCTGTCGGGGACCGCCCAGAACCTCGGCTTTGGCGGCGGCACAGCACTGGAGCGCTATCATGGAGCGGGCAATGCCTTGCCTGGGTCGCCGCGTTGGAGCTCCGGTGAGCTGAGACCGCCGGGTAAAACATCGCGGAGCTACGGGACTGTGGAGCGGCCAGCTGCGGGCGGCGGCGCTGAACTTTACACCGGAAGCCTGGGATCTCGCGACGAGATCGCCAGTTGTGGAGCTCCAACCGGCGCGGCCTTGTCGGCTTCGGAAGCCGCGGCCTCCAGTACGGAGGCGGCCGTTCCAGGGTTCCCATGCCGCTGTGAGGACTCTCCCGACGCCAGAGCACCACCACCCGGCGAGAACGGCCAGGAACATCGGACCTCCGTAGAGGCAACTGTGGAGGCCTCAATAGGCCCGACTATGGGTGAACTGGGGTTGGGGACTGGACTTTGTGCCTTCCCTCATGGTGGGAGCCATTGTGGGGGGATGTTCTTTGTGTTTAAGACTCTCATTGGTGTTATGTCTGTATTCTTTTTTTGTGTGCTGCAAAACGGCAAAAAGCATTTCACTTCATTACACCTCGGTGTATCTGAATGTGACCAATAAAATACCTTTGATACTTTGATACCTTTGATTGTCAAGAGAGCCAATAACTGAACAATGCAAAACCTCTACAAGATGACTGCATTGATTACCCAAATGCTAACCAATAAAATACACTGCCGTAATATTTATTTTCATCAACGGGCTTCTTTGATTAAAATCTGTCAAATATGTTTTGCTCTTTTGTTTTTAAATATACCATTTAAAAATATACATTCTTATTAATGATCAGGTAAAACAGCAAAGGGAAAGGTCTAGGCATAAAAGAACAGGATAATATAAGGTAAAGTGCACATGCAATATTAATGAACTATCACATTTTGGCATGGGGAAAATAGGGAGGAAAATTAATGAAACAATTGCAATGAGCTCTAATTCAGACATTAGGGTAGTGGTGTGATGAGGGGTTATTAAGCAGAAAGGAGAAAGTTCATGCACTAAACAAACACTGAAACAACAACTCATGCAGCAAATCATCACCTCTCCCTCCTGCCTCATTCTCTATTACGTATCCAAAACTAGTGGTATTTTCATTCACTTCAACTTTATTTACTTAACATTAACATAATAAGCTTGATGCTGACTATGGAATTATTTGCATTAGTAAATGGGTTGAGAAGGGCCTGAAGAAGGGTCTTGACCTGAAACGTCACCCATTCCTACTCTCCAAAGATGCTGCCTGTCCCGCTGAGTAAAACCAGCATTTTGTGTCTAACCTCGGTTTAAACCAACATCTGCAGTTCCTTCCTACACATTTGAAAATTAAAGATGAGTTCAAACTCCTTTATAGAGAGCAGATAATTTGAATTAACTAAATTAATTTGGAGTTTAAAACAAAATTACTTTCAGTTATGGTGATTAGAAATTGCTATGTTGTTATAAAAGTACAATCTGAGACAATTAACCTTTATAGAATAAAATCAATGTTATGGCACTAAAGGCAGCCATGCAGTCCAAGCCAACATCTGCTCTTTGTACAGAAATTGAGCCAGGGCCTTTGCTCTCCACTTTCAACAGCAAATTATTCAGTCACATGCCTATCAAATTCTCTTTTGAAACCCCTACAAAGCTGTTTTCATCACCTTTAAAAGGCACAGGAATTTAACAAAAGCAGTATTGCTAAAAAAACCTGGAAAAACTCAGCAGTCAAGCAGCATATGCGGAAAGAGAAACAGTTCAGGCTGAAGGTCCTCATGCATAAAGAAAACACATTCCCCTTGGATCATTTTCCCACCGCCTTCAATCCATGAATTATCCACAATGGGAACAGGTTTTCTCTATTTTTTCTCAGCCTCAAATTATCTTGTACGGCTTTATCAAATCTTCCTTTAAACTTCCTCATTCCAAGGGAGCAAAACCAGCTTCGCCAGCTTGCATCAGAAATCCCTTGCCCCTGATATCATCCTTGCAAATCCTCTCTTGAAACCTCAAATTATTCTTAAAGTGACTAAAATGTGCTGTCTGGGGAAGGAAATCTGCTGTAAGTCCAGTCTGAGTAAGAAGAGCAATGCAGTCAATTTTTAACAGCTCTGTGAAACAGCCATGCCAGTCACTCAGCTGCACCAAACTGCCATGAGCAGTTCAACAAGGCAGCTCATCATTACTTTCACAAGAGCGATTAAGAATGGGCAATAAATGCTGACCTTCCCAATGTTCCCTACAACCATTGAATATATTAAAAATATTGCTGCTGAGGTTACATAATTAGCAATGGAATTTATGGCTATAATAATGTTTAAACATAGTCAAGTCATTTCAGTAGTATATTACAAAGTGTCTTTTCTACTTTCAGAGGTATAATAAAATGGGAACACTCTAAAGAGCATATAAAGGTTTTAATATATGAAAGGAATTTCTCTGTTCGATGAGAATGGTGACAGTGCACTGCTACATAAAATGTACAAGCAGTTTAACTGATTTATTTTTCTTCAAATCTTAATATACATAAGGATGAGAGCTCTCTGTCTGTGAGATGCCATACTGATGTGAGTGACATTATTAATGATGTTACTTTATTTTCCCTAACCAAAATATAGCAAATAAATGGATATACGCAGACTGGTTTGTTCATGTCAAACAATTACCAAAAGATTTATATGAATTTGTGGTTGGGATAGGGGTACTGCACTTTGCTGCATCCACCTTGATTTAAAGGTTGCTGTGGGAGCTTTACCAGCATCTTTAAATTCACATCCATAGAGATGAGCAAATACTCTAACCAGGCCCTTGCAATGCGGGAGCTTTGAGCAGTCATAAATGCTACCGTTTGCTTGAGATATCAATGAAAATGCACACTTGCCCTTTTGATCGGCATGGAAAAAAATCGCTGCACTATTCGAAGAACAATAGATTGTCAGTCATCAGACCTGCCCAATATTTATCTCTCAACTGAAAAGGCAAAGATGGGGTTAAACTAGGCAACACCCAAGAACATACACTGAGCATTTCAATCTATGCCACTTGAATGCACCAGGGGCAACATGCCAGCTTTAGTCTGCATGCTCAAGTATGCCCTTCACTGTTTCCTGGCTGAATGTACAGTGCCCTCCATAATGTTTAAGACAAAGACCCATCATTTATTTATTTGCCTCTGTACCACAATTTGAGATTTGTAATAGAAAAAAAAATCACATGTGGTTAAAGTGCACATTGTCAGATTTTAATAAAGGCCAATGTTATACATTTTGGTTTCACCATGTAGAAATTACAACAATGTTTCATTTGCCTATCCCACTTGGGCGATTTTTCAGCGGACTGTCGGTGACTGTCAAGTTGCCGGCAGTCGCCTGAAAAACCGGGAACTGGAACGGTGACTGTCAGAGCGGAACACACACACACACACACACACACAAACACATCGCAAAGGCGGGTGCCAGGGCAAGCGAGGGAGCGCTGCCTAAAAAATTCCCACGGTGCAAAGCCAGGGAGATACAGACACAAACCGCAATGAACAGGAAGGTTGGCGCTGTAATTAAGTCAGATAAAGCACAGTGTAAGGTAAGTCCTTTAAAAGATGGGGGTGAAGGAGAAGAGACAACTTTTAAGAAGCCAGAGATACACGGCCTTGAAGTTCGGCAGACATTTAACATTACCGATCGGTTCCTTGATTCTTACCTACTACTGCTTACCTTTTTTCCCCCCCAATGAGCCAATGAAATTCACCAATCAGCACCGGCTCCAACCTACGAGAACCTTCGACCTCTTGGCAACCCACTAGGACCGCCTTGCGATCCACCTACGGCTCGAGAATTCTCACTAATCTCCTTCATGTTGAAAAATTCTCGGCAACCATAATGAGGCCGTGATTAGTTTCCAAAACGTGGGAACTCCTCGCGACAATGAAGGCGACTTCCCGGCATCCACCCGCGAAAATGTGGCGACTGCAAAGTCTCCTACAGTCACCTAAATGGGACAGGCCCAATAGTCCCCCCCCATTTCAGGGCACCCTTCAGTTTCCTCTTCAGCATATAAAAGCCATGCTCAATTGGGTTCAGATCAGGTGATTGACTTGGCCACTCTAGAATTGGCCATTTTTTTGCTTTGAAAAACTCCTTTGTTGCTTTAGCAGTATGTTTGGGATCATTGTCTTGCCGTAGAATGAACCCCCGGCCAATGAGTTTTGAGGCATTTGTTTGAACTTGAGCAGACATGTGTCTATACACTTCAGAATTCATTATGCTACTGCCATCAGCAGTTGTATCATTAATGAAGATAAGTGAGTCAGTACCTTCAGCAGCCATACACCATAATACCCCCACCACTGTGTTTCACAGATGAGTTGGTATGCTTTGGATCTTGGGCAGCTCCTTCTGTCCTCCATACTTTGCTCTTGCCATCACTGATGTAAGTTAATATTCATCTCATCTGTCCACAAGACTGAACTGTGGTTGCTCTTTTAAGTACTTCTTGGCAAACTATAACCTGGCCATCCTATTTTTGCAGCTACACAGTGGTTTGCATCTTGCAGTGTAGCCTCTGTATTTCTGTTCATTAAGTCTTCTCTTTTTTTTATTTTCTTTTCCGCAACTTTCTTCGCTCATTCGTCTTTTTTCTTTTTCTTCACACATTATATATCTCGCGTCTTTCTATCCTTTACTATCTAATTTATTTTTCTTATTCTCATCTTTCTTTACTATAACAAAAAAAATAAGAAGCTGTACATAAAATGTATTATGAAAATATATATTAGGCACTTTGGTGCCATATGATTGTACTTACTTCTAATAAAATAAAATATATATTTTTTAAAAGTCTTCTTCGGACAGTGGTCATTGACAAATCCACACCTGACTCCTGAAGGGTGTTTCTAATCTGTTGGACAGGTGATTGGAGGTTTTTCTTTATTATAGAAAGAATTCATCTGTCATAAGCTGTGGAGGTCTTCCTTGGCCTGCCAGTCCCTTTGCAATTAATAAGCTCACCAGTGGTCTCTTTCTTCTTAATGATGTTCCACACGGTTATATTTAGTAAGCATATGGTTTGGCTGCTGTCTCTAACAGTTTTATTCTTGTTTCTCACTCATAATGGCTTCTTTGATTTATATTGACACAACTTTGGTCCTCATGTTGATAATAAACATCAATAAAAGTTCCCAAAGGTGATGGAAAGACTGGAGGAAAGACTGGGTGCTGAGCGCTCTCTTATACCAGCATTAAGGAAGCAATTAAACACACCTGAGCAGTTACTAACACCTGTGAAGCCATGTGTCCCAAACATTATGGTCCCCTGAAATTGGGGAACGATGTATAAGCATTGCTGTAATTTCTATATGGTGAAACCAAAATGTATAAAAATGGCTTTTAATAAAATCTGACAATATGCACACTAACCACATGTGATTTGTTTCTATTACAAATCTCAAATTGTGGAGTACAGAGGCAAATAAATAAATGATGGGTCTTTGTCCCAAACATTACGTGGAGTACTGTATCTGCTTGGTAGCCAATGCTCTTGGCAGCAAGGTAATCAATCCTCATATTAGCTTGTACCTCTTAAAAGGCCATTATAACTGAAATATATGCTGGGTGTCATTTCACATGTAGGGAAAGAGTACAGAATAGTTTGATTATGAGGAAAGTAGTTACTAAGGCTGGAGAAACAAAAGCCCACAGATGCTGGAATCAGAAAGAAAAACACAAATTGCCAGAAGTACGCAGTGGGTCAGGCAGAATTTGTGGAGGGAAATGGGCAGTCAACGTTTTGGGTTTGGTGAAGATAGAAATTTAATATTTTCACAGGAGTAACCAAAGTGAAGACAAAACTACACCTTTAATGCCACAGGTTACTGTCTCACTGGCTGCTGCTTGAAACACAGCGATGATTTTGTCCATCTCGAGACAAAAATGCATATTATCTTCACCACATGAGAACTCCAGGACAAATGCAGATGGTAATATTCAGCACAACTCATTGACTCTTCTAACCTTGAAAGCTCTTTAACTCACTTTATCAAATAGGACTGTGGAGAATCATTCTCAAATTTGGTAGTCTACAGAAATTAATCTATATCCTTTGTCAAGTTCATAGCATGCAAGTAATGTTCTAACTAATGGTCCATCGTATACCTAATTCCAGTGCCAACTGGTGCCAAACAAAGCTGTGCCATCACTCTTAATGGTTTTCTGAACCTGATTCAGTGCAATATATGTTCAGGTCAACAGAGCAGAAGTAGGTAATTCGGTCCATCGAGTCTGCTCCACCCCATTCTCCTGCCTTCTCCCCAAAATCATTGACACCCTCACCAATCAGGTATCGGTCAATCGCCTCCTTAAAAATACCCAATGACGACTTCCACAGCATTTCACCTGACCAACAAAAAACTTCCTGTTTTAGGGCAACCACCCTAAAGGCTAGCACGGCGGTAGAGTTGCTGCGTCACAATGCCGGACACCCGTTTTTGATCTTGACTACATGTACGACGTGTACGGAGTTGATATGTTCTCCTTGTGACCGCATGGGTTTTCTCCGGGTGCTACCCTGCAAAGACGTACAGTTTTGCAGCTAATTGTCATCGGTAAGATGCATTCGATGCATTGGAAATTGTCCAACATTTTTAACTACCCCCAATCCTGAACCGAGGTTATTCCAACTGTAGACTTTGAGCTGCCATACAAAGGTGATGCTTGAATGCAGGCATGTGTGCACGCACACAGTCATCATTGAATCATTCACTAAAACACATGCGAAAATAATCCTTACACCAAAGATCCAGGCAACAAAGGTCATGCAACAACCTGATCCCAATGCATAATACCAACCTGCGAAACAAAAGGTCCATATTGCGATCTTGGAAAATGCGGAACACTTTCCATTCTCAGGAGTCACTTCCCAGAAAAAGCAAACGTCGATGATGAAAGTCACCTTTGCCTCTGGTGCAGCTACAGAGTCTTTGGCTCCCTGAATAAAAAAAGCTATTGACTGCCTGAAGACCAAGAGCCCAAACTGTCAGGCTCCTACCTTGTAGGGTGGCACCAAACCCATGGTCTGCCAGGCTTCCATGATCTCAGCTCCCCTATATGCCACAGACACATGGACTATCCACCAGGGTTATGTCAAAGCACTGCCAAAGCAGTCTTCACACAAAATACTCCAAATTTACAGGCAGGATAAGCATAGAGGGATCAGTATCCTTTCTAGAGATAAGGTTCTAATTACAATCAGCTTGTTCCAAAGAGCAGACCTCCTCAGTCACAACACAGGATGCATGAAACAGACATGCTAGCCAGAGTTCCATTACAGCAAGAGATGACCTGGTAGGGAGAGTAATTGCTACAAAGATGTTCACAAAATCTCCTTGGGAAACAATGCAACAAAATCATTGTCTCACTGAAGTCCTTGGCCCATAATCAATCAAAATGGGGAGGGGGGATCTATGATGTCAATGAGAGAATTTGAATCAGCAGCAACCCAGCAAAAATGGCACTAGTAAGATGATACTTCCCAAGAAATCCATTCACCCTAAATTTGCCCCAGCTAAGGCTGCAGATCCCACAGCCATGTCAGAGCCTACAGAACTAGAGTGGAAGCAAGTCATTCCCCAGCCATGTCTAAGAGAAGAACAGAAGAAGCCATCTCAAAATTTGTGTTGAAATTCAACACAAAAGATTTTGTGAATAATGTTGTACAAATCCAAGTTCCACCTCTCTTTACTTTGTCAGAAATGAGGCATGTGCTGTGCTTCATTCAGTCCTAATTAACAAAAGAAGATTCATTCTGACTCATTTACTGTTTTTAGGACACCATTTGCGATTTTGGTTTGGGCTGTCATCCAATATTTCCTCATTTCCAAAGCATCAAAGCCTCTTTTCAAAGAAATATTACAATTAAATCTACATTAAAATGCAATATTGTTTGCATGACTTCATTAAATTGGTTGAGTAAATTTGCAAAAAATGCATCTGTATATGTTGTATAAAACATTATGAAATGAAAGACAGTGCATAATTTGACTTTCAAACAGTAATATGAAAACACTAAGCATTTCAAATGAGATGGTTGTGACAAACTATTTGAATAACTCTCCATTGACAAATTAAATGCATTCATTTGGAAGCCCATTTTTAAATACAATTAATTTAGGGAAATGCAGATTAATTATATTTTTAAACTCTAGGTCTACAATTAATTTTATAACAATACAGGCATTGCACATAAATTAAAAATTCTGGTAAAAGGAACATAGAAATTAATTGCTTCTTTACCAATTCAAATTTTTACACTTTTCTAGGTGTTTTCTCATTGCATTCCGATAATTTAGTCAGGTTATTCAACAGCACTGTCATAAGGTGAACATGCTCATGTAGCGCAGCACTAGACTCTCAGTCTGATGAAGGGTCTCAACCCGAAACATCACCAATTCCTTCTCTCCAGAGATGCTACCTGTCCCACTGAGTTTCTCCAGTATTATGTCTATCTTTGATGTAAACCAGCACCTGCAGTTCCTTCCTACAGAAAAAATATCCCACGTTTATAGAGTATCCTCCAGGGAGCTTCACATATAAGGGATGCCTGGAGAACCTCTCATAAAAAACATAGAGTTAGTAGATTTTCCCAATGAATTTCTCATTGAATGTACATCATGTAGTCAGAATAGTTATATTCCATCACTTCATATAAATGGCCTTTTGGACATGGAACGTATTGCAAATCGCAAGATTTCAAATCATAAATAGCATTGGCATTTTGATAGAACACCAAAAAGGCACCATTGCAATTCATGTGGATTTATTTAAGAACAAGTTGAGATAGATGGTTCAATGAAAAGGCAATGCAAGGATACCAGCACCAAGAGCTGAATGAAATTGGGACTAAATCGCATGTGGAGGATCTACACCTCTATGGAAATTAGAAATTGTGTGCTGTGCTGCTGGCTGCTAAATTAGGCATACAGTGCATTCAGAAAGTATTCTGACCCCTTCACTTTTCAAAGCAAGTCCAATCAACTTACTTTACCACTGGTGGACTACAATCAAGTTGTAGAAAAATCTCAAGGATAATCAATGGAAACAGGATGAACCTAAGCTCAATTTTGAGTGTCATAGCAAAGGGTCTGAATACTTAAATGTGATATTTCAGTTTTTTTTTTAATTATTTTGCAAAAATTTCTAAACACCTGATTTTGCTTCTTCATTCTGGAGTATTGTGTGAAGATTGATGATTTAAAAAAATACTTTAATCCAGTTAAAATAAGGCTGTAACGTAACAAAATAAAGAAAAAGCAAAGGGATTTGAATACTTTCTGAATGCACTGTATGTTTGCAAACTAGAAATCTACCCCTATTACCCAGTTCACAGTGTTTAATGTAGTACTTGGAAGGTGTTAATTGGATTCCTCCTGCAATCCGTTCAGAAATGGTGTACTTACCAATTTGTTTAAAACATATTGAACAATTCACAATTTGGGAATTAAAAGAAATAGCGGCGATTGAAATAAATCTTAGGTGAAGCCATGCACAAGAATTTGAGTGGGATATGGCAAGGATTTTCTGTCCCAGTACCTTTGATATACAGAATAACCAGTACCATTAGCTTATACTATTCTACTTTATCTTTCTAGGACAAATGAAGGAATAGGTTGTGCATCCAAGTTTGAAAATACAATGCCAGAGAGAAAATGGTAAATGGTGTAAACTGATCAAAAAGTTATAAAACCCCATAAACAGATCAACAAGTAAAATGGTAACCAATATAGAATTGAGTCAGTTTCCAAGAAGGGCAACACAATAGTCAATAGTGCTTTATTTTGTCACATACGTAACTGCACAGTGAAATTCGTTTTGCATATATTACATATGCAGGCGCCGACATTATTGGCGCCATTATTCAAAGTTCAAAGTCTAGTCAGCCATGCGCTCGGAGTACTGGAACAGTTCCCGTGAATAGACGTCCCTTTACTCTCCTGACCGGCCATTTTGTATCCATGGGGCGCCTCCTGCAGCTTGCCTGAAGGCGTTACCACGGTTCTCCCTCCCACTGGTCCTTGCTCCTCGCAACCAACTTCTCCAGCTCCCTCCCGGTTATGCCATCTGCCGAGCCTTCAGGTGGGTTCTTGATCCAGCCGAGCCTTCGGGCGAAGTTCCGCCGACCGTGTCTTCCGGTGGCGAGCCAGGCCTACTGGGCGGGTTCTCTGAGGTTGGTCCGCGAATGGCAAGTCAAGCCTGCTGCTTGTCGGGAGCGTCCCGGCCCTCTGCCCAGACAGGTGCCCACGGTGTATAAAGGTCTTTAAAATGATGAGAGGGATAGACAGAGTTGACGTGGATAAGCTTTTCCCATTGAGAATAGGGAAGATTCAAACAAGAGGACATGACTTGAGAATTAAGGGACAGAAGATTAGGGGTAACATGAGGGGGAACTTCTTTACTCAGAGAGTGGTAGCTGTGTGAAATGACCATTTAGCCACACGCGGACAATGGAGGAGACCGAGGACAGAAAGGTGTGTGTAGAAACGGGAAGGAAAATTAAAGTGTCCAGAAACCAGGAGATCAGGTTGGTTCGTGCGGGCTGAGCGAAGTTGTTCTGCGAAACGATCACCCAGTCTGCGTTTGGTCTCGCCGATGTATAAGAGTTCACATCTTGAACAACGGATATCGTAGATGAGGTTGGAGGTGCAAGTGAACCTCTGCCTAACCTGAAAGGACTGTCAGGGTCCCTGGACAGAGTCGAGGGTGGAGGTATAGCGATAGGTGTTGCATCTTCTGTGGTTGCTGGGGAACCTCCAAAGCTGTATGTCTTTGTAGTGCGGGAGGAAACCGGAGCACCCGGAGAAAACCCACGCGATCACAGGG
Organism: Leucoraja erinaceus; assembly: GCF_028641065.1. Taxonomy (NCBI): domain Eukaryota; kingdom Metazoa; phylum Chordata; class Chondrichthyes; order Rajiformes; family Rajidae; genus Leucoraja; species Leucoraja erinaceus. The sequence goes on along the minus strand of NC_073391.1, from coordinate 23,652,877 downwards.
AGAATGTACAAACTCTGTACAGTGGACACCTGTGGTCAGGATTGAACCCGGGCCTCTGGTGCTGTAAGGCAACAACACTTTCGCTGCACCATTCTGCCGTGTTTGTGTTGTTGCAAGCCACTATAAGAATGCATGTTACTTAAACTGTCACCTTGACAGCGGTTACCTAACCAGCAAGTAACTGCGTATTAAAATGCACACAGCAGTGAATAGCAGAATATAAATCACATGCAGTGCAACCAGCACAACTCAAGCATATCACTAATGTCATGAGATCTGAAGTGCAATTCAATGATTTACTTTCCTCCTGACACTCTGACGACTGTTGGATATCTATCCATATAAATTTCTTGCTGTGCGTCTGCAGCTAAATAAAAACTGATAACGATTGGTCATATATAGAGCGCATCTTAAAGTTAACTTTCAGATGTTCTGAAGTTTTTTTCAGTTTTGTTTCCAAGCTTTCTCAGTAGGAAAAATGGTTTGACAGTTTACTGAATACAAATGAGGTGGTGAAGAATAACAAAAATTCAGCTCCCTGCACAAAACCTTTCACCATCTCCTTGATTATGCTCTAACAGGATGAACATAATGGCTTGACCTATAAATCTCGAGCTTCATGCAGTGAATAAAAAAACAAGTACATTACAATTTTAATAAAACATTATTGCCATGAAGTACAATTTTGTTTGTGAACACAAGGGAATAATAGCTAATTTGTTTAAGGGCATGTCGTTGAACCATTAGCCCGAAGAGAAGCAGAGAAGCAAGCATAGGCTATTTCATGATTTTGATGTTGGCCAATTATTTGATCGTCTTTCAGGTTATCCTGGAGATATGGCAACGCTGGCATTTATCTTGCTTCTGTGACTGCTCGATCGCCCAGCTGTTGAACTGCTGCAGTCATGCTTTAATACAGCAGAGTGGTTTGCTAGTTTACTTCAGAGGGCATTTTAGAACAGTCAACCACATTAGTATGTGAAAGGAGCAACACATAGAACACTGGCCACAGTGGCGCAGCGGCAGAGTTGTTGCCTTACAGCATTTGCAGCGCCAGAGATCCGGGTTCGATCCCGACTATGGGTGCTGTCTGTACGGAGTTTGTACATTCTCCCCGTGACCGCATGGGTTTTCTTTGAGATCTTCGGTTTCCTCCCACACTCCAAAGATGTACAGGCACGTAATTGGCTGGTTGTATGCAAATTGTCCCCAGCGTGTGTTGGAAAGTGTGAATGTGCCAGGATTACTGGTTGGCGTGGACTCGGTGGGCCGAAGTGCTTGTTTTCACGCTGTATCTCTAAACTAAACTAAAAAAGCCAGATAAGCACGTCAACTTCCCATATGTAATCATCAAGTGTTTATACAAAATCTTAATAAGCTCATTGGTAATGATACAAACATCTTACTAGCTCATTGGTAATTCTAAAGCAAACTAAAGGTGGAGATGTGCCACAAGAACACCAAGCTTTAAAGATATCAAAACTTGCCAGCTGCTGGAAATCTGAAATAAAACTGAAAATGATGGAAATGTTCGACAGCTGTGGATAAAGGATGTTTGCTACATCTCTTGCCACAGACACTGCCTAATCCACTGACACGTTAACAGTAACTTCTGCAAGCACCATAAAGTAGGTTACAATTTAGTTCTTCATCACACTCTGAAACAATCTGACATAACCAATTTGACTTCCTTGTTATTTTCAGGAATTTAATTACTCTGATTACAGTTTTTAAGAAAACAATAGACTAAATGGGACCCGTTGGTCACGTTCTGCAACGCAATATTCCACCACTCACCCGTTCTCTCAACATTACCCATTCCCCCAATGCAATATTCCACCACTCCCCCATAGCCCCTAACAGTGCAGGCGTGGCTCAATTCCCCCCCCCCCCCCCCCCCCCCACACTCCTCTTCATGTGTGGGAGGGGAGGAGGGGTAAGGGAAGGGGGTATGTGGCGCGGCGTTGTAGGGTGGGAGGGGGAGGGGAGGTGGGTGGCGGTGGGAGGGGGAGGGGGGTGTGTGCGGGAGGGAGGGCGGAGTGTGTGGGTGGGGTGAGTTGTGGGGGGGTTGTGGGGCAGAGGGGAGGAGAGTGTGTAGGCGGAAGGGTAGTGGGGGGAGGGGGGAGTGTGGGCGGGGGGTAGTGGGGGAGGGGGGGAGTGAGCGGGGAGGGTGTGTGAGCATGGGGGGATGGGTGTGCGTGAGCGGGGGGTGTGCGGGGGGAAGGGGGTGTGCGAGTGGGGGAAGGGGGTGGGGGGGGGGGGGGGAGAGCTCGAGAAAAGACGGAGAAAGAGCCATGGGCGAGAGGGGGGGTATCACACTGGAGGGGGGCTGGCACCAGCAATGGGGACCAGAGGGGAAGGGGATGGAGCCTTTATGACAGTGCAATGGCAGTGCGGTGGGGTCTCACAGTAGGCGGATCAGTAACCGGTCACTCTCCTCTGCTGGAATCAGATTCTTCGCTTTCTGTTTGGCCGACATCTTCGGCTCCGTGCTGCTTCCGCTCCGTCCGACAATTATGTCCAGTTGGAGACCGCCGCTGGCCACCCACAGCATCCCTCAGCACCAGTCAAAACGCTAAGCAGCACGCCGCGTTGCGGCAGGAAGGGACAGACCGTCCCAGTGATTGACAGGAGAGGAGACTAATCCACGCAACGCTACCGACAGGAGAGGAAACAAACCTGCGTATGCGCGTTTTTTAAGATTTATAAATCTTGATAACTTTTAAAATGTACCATCGATGGGAATAAAACTTGTTGCACTCGCAGCATTGGACAACAGTGAGTATGCTGGCGAGAAATCGTAGCGCTATCGTGTACCGATTTTGCACAAATAGAAAAACCACGCAAACCGGAAGAGCACAAGATCAGAGTTTTAGTTATGTATAGATGTCATGGTGGATTCTGAACATGCTTTATTCAGCCCCCTTGATTAAAGCCCAATGACCGAGATGTCCAATATAACACAGCCACCAGACATAATGCAAGCCTGAATGAAACCTTGTGGAATTTACAATTATGACTGATTGTTGAGGATCAGTGAGGGCAAGTGATAGGATGGTGACGATATATGTGGTCATAGGAAAGTGAAGACAAAGAAAGGTCATGGAGTAATGAAAAGAGCCCTTGAAATTTGCGACCTCTGAAAGTCTGAAAGGAAGAAAAAAGTCCTCTGTTTCAACACTAAAGGCAGCAAAGAATAGAACTGCAGACCACATCTTTACCATCGGGCAAATCGATGCAGTTGCAGAGGATAAGAGCATGCATGTGGTGAGACGTGGTATTAAGCGTGTTTTTCTAGGTCTGCATGAAACCTGAGAGTCTTCAAGATGCAACTCAATGCTGGCAGCAAGACAACTCAAAATGGCTGCACATTCGCTGTCTACAGACAGGAAAAAGCTATATACCAAACATCTCCCTTTGTCCTGTGTAGCCCCACCTGCTGCACGGGAGGAGCAACAGATACTTCCACCCCAAACAGTCCACCAAACATCACACTCCCCCTTTCCAGTTTGAAGGTCTCTATTCCTAAATGAGTCGCCTTGGGGGAATACGATGATTGCCACGTGTCGATCAACGAAGGACCACAGGCAGATCAGTGGGAAGTTCTTCTGGCGGAACTTCGTCAAAGCCAGGCACTCCAGTATCCACACGATTCGGCACTGGGGTGTCCAACTGCTTGGTTCTGGTCAGGTTCTGTGCAGTCTTCGCTGGAGGAACGCGGCTTCTTAATTGGTCATCATGTTGTCCTTATTGTCCTTGGACGGTGTACATTTTGGTTCCAATGTGAACCATGATTCTGCCAGCGCATCATTTGCTTTACTTGGCCATATAATAGTGGTAAAATATGTGATTGACAATGTCGAATTTGTACTTGTTCGACTTCGTTGGCTGAGTGCGCGCCGTATATGAGTTACGGTTCGGGTTCAAAACTGATTGGGGAGAGCGCACTTGATGTCCGAACATTATCTCCGCTGGAGTTCGACCAGTAGTGCAGTTTGAAACGGTTCGATATTACTGAAAGAAATCGCGCAATGCCAATTGTTTCGATTTCTTTTAGATTCTTACAACACGTTTCAAGGCCTGCTTGAAAACGCCGACGAGCCACTCTGCCTCACCATTTGAGGGTGGATGAAAAGGTGCTGATGTCAGATGCACGATTGAGTGATGTTTGCACCAGTCACCGAACATTTACGAGGCAAAGTGGGGTCCATTGTCGCTTACGATTGTTAAGGGCAATCCCTAAATGGCGAACAAATCGTTGAGCGCATGTGGTTGTTTCGGTGGTTGAATACGTATTAATTTGGATAACATGTGGCCATTTTGAATGGGCGTCCATGACGACCAGCCAAATGTCCTCCAGGAACGGTCCAGCAAAATCTATGTGGATTCGCTGCCATGGTTAGTCGGGGACCAGTCATGTGGAGGTCTTTTCCGGTGGTTTGAGCAGCGGCTTGTGGTCGGTGATGAGCAGGAAATGTCGCCCACTCAAATATTGGTGGAAATTCCGGACACCAAACACGATCGCCAGTGCTCCTTCTCCACTTGGCTGTAGTTTTTCTTGACGGCCGTCAACGTTTTGGATGGAAACCCGATTGGTTCTTCCTTGCCGTTCTGCGTCGTTTGTGAGATTACAGCTCCAAGACCATCCGGTGATGCATCGGCAGCCATCAAGATCGGCTTCAATGGGTCATAGTGGACCAAACACATCTTCTGGGCGAGCATTGCCAATGAAGCTTTCAAGCTGCTTCATATTTTCGGGCGTCGGCAATTTCACAATGGCGTCCACTTTCTTCCGATGACTTCAGAGATATGTGACCTGTTGTGGGGAAGGCTGCGCACATGTCCAAGCGCAACTTCATGCCGTAGTAGTTCAGTGCCGTAGTGACCTGTTTTAGGTTATGCAGGTGTTCTTCCTCTGTCCAGCCAGTGACAATTATGTCATCCAGGTAGGCGGCTATGTACAGAAACCCAGCAATCAGATTGTCGACCAGTTTCTGGAAGATAGCCGGCGCCGGCGCCGATCCTAACGACAATCAGAACAGTCCCTTGTGCGTGTTGATCACGAGCAGTTTTTTTGTCTCGTCGTCCAATTCCACTTGGAGATATGCGTCGGGCATGTCCAATTTTGAGACCTGCTGTCCGCGTTGCAGCTTGACGAACAGCTCGTCCACTCTTGGTCTGGGGTGTTGATCATTGTGCAATTGAGGGTTTACAGTCATTTGTAGTCGCCACAGATGCGCACCTTGCCGCAAGGCTTCTGAACGACAACTATGGGTGTGGCCCAGTCTGAATAGTCTACATGGGTGATAATTCCCATTTCTTCAAGACGGCAGGGTTCCTTGTCGACGGCGTCCATCCGAATGAACGGAACTGGCCTTGGTTTGAAGAACCTAGGGATGGCATTGTATGTATGAGTCATGCCATCATCTTTAGGGAAGGCAGAGTATGAGCCGTGCCTTCATCTTTGTGCAATGCCCGAGTCCAGGTGCGAAAACGGCCGGAAACTGGTCAAGAACCTTCTGCAGGTTGTTCTCGCACTTGCTGACCATGTTGCAATCCATGGTAGATGACGATGCTAATCCATCGTAGATCAAGGCGTTCGTGTCAAGCTTGAAAGCATGGATCCAGTCGATGGCGCACAGGGATGTACCTTCTTTACCGGCGACGATCAGCGGCAACATCTGTGTCATACCATTACAGGAAACGGCGACAGTGCATTCGCCTATCGTGGGAATGGGCTGTGTGTGTGTGTGTGTGTGTGTGTGTGTGTGTGTGTGTGTGTGTGTGTGTGTGTGTGTGTGTGTGTGTGTGTGTGTGTGTGTGTGTGTGTGTGTGTGTGTGTGTGTGTGTGTGTGTGTTTGTGTGTGTGTGTGTGTGTGTGTGTAAGTGGTCTCAGTGACTGAGCTGCCAGCTCAAGAATCCATTTGGCCCCCAATGTCCATACTAGCCCTCTGGAAACCAGTCCCTTCGGCCCACAACACCATGATAGCGCTCCAGAAAGCCCCCACACTGGCCAGCAATATTGGAATTGGTGGAGAGGTGGAATATTGCATTGGAGGATCAACGTTTTACACCAGTTTTAACACCAGTTGTTGGTATTTTCACAATGCGCTAACTTTTTTTGGAGTAACAGAACAGAATTTGCACAATGTATCCCACCATATTGCTGCTCCTTTCCCCTTTGCCATTTACAACTTTGGGTATAGTTCTAGAATAGAATATGTGAATTGTCACTCTAACAGTTCACCTGTTTTATGTAGATCACAAAAGCAGTGATATTGACTGACAGAGATAACTGCTATAAAAAACATGATGTGTCAGACAAAGAGCTATTTATGTGGGTATAGAGTTCATCCACGTATGATCACTACTGCCATATCTCTTAGATCTGCAAACTCCGTCTGTGATATAACTATTTGTGGCTCCTTTGGAAATAATCTTTCATTTCCCCCTCCCTGCAATCCGATAACCAAAATTAAAAAAATTAAAAATAAAACGTAGTATTTGTAATTCAATAAAACTAAACTACAAGGTCGAATAATTTAATAGAGAAAAATAACAACTCAATTTTGTTTCCTGCATTAAAATCTGATTTCTCAATATTTATAATATAATCTAAGGAAAGTAAATGTATCTTGCTTCAACTGCCACTGTTTTGATTTGACCATCAGCATTTCTCTTGGTTTTAATATAAAACCTATGCTTAATATTTTGTTCAAAATCCAAATCAAATGAATACATGTAGGCATAAAGTTAAAAATTAAAATATTCTTTCATGGTATTGCAGGGATGCTGGCACAGCCCAAAATGCAAACAGATTCCTCAGTTTCATCCCTCATCCCACTTGGCAGATAAAAGGTTGTGCACCTGTACCTCCATTCAGACCATAACCCACCATTCCTTTCTCGTCCATATAACTATCCAATTTATTTTTAAATGATAAAATCGAACCTGCCTCCACCACCTTCACTGGAAGCTCATTCCACACAGCCACCACTCTCTGAGTAAAGAAGTTCCCCCTTATGTTGCTCCTAAACTTCAGTCCCTTAATTCTCAAGTCATGTCCCCTTGTTTGAATCTTCCCTGCTGTCAGTGGGAAAAGCTTATCCACGTCAACTCTGTCTATCCCTCTCATCATTTTAAAGACCTCTATCAAGTCTCCCCTTAACCTTCTGTGCTCCAAAGAATAAAGCCCTAACTTGTTCAACCTTTCTCTGTAACTTAGTTGCTGAAACCCAGGCAACATTCTAGTAAATCTCCTCTGTACTCTCTCTATTATGTTGACATCCTTCCTATAATTAGGCGACCAAAATTGTACACCATACTCCAGAATTGGCCTCAGCAATGCCTTGTACAATTTTAACATTACATCCCAACTTCTTTGCTCAATGCTCTGATTTATAAAGGCCAGCACACCAAAAGCTTTCTTTACCACCCTATCTACATGAGATTCTACTTTCAGGAAACTGTGCACAGTTATTCCCAGATCCCTCTGCTCACCTGCATTCTTCAATTCCCTACTATTTACCATGTACGTCCTATTTTGATTTGTCCTGCCAAGATGAAGCACCTCACACTTATCAGCATTAAACTCCATCTGCCATCTTTCAGCCCACTCTTCCAAATGGCATAAATCTCTCTGTAGACTTTGAAAATCGACTTCATTATCCACAACCCCACCTATCTTAGTATCATCTGCATACTTACTAATCCAATTTACCACACCATCATCCAGATCATTGATATACATGACAAACAACAGTGGACCCAACACAGATCCCTGTGGCACCCCACTAGTCACTGGCCTCCAACCTGACAAACAACCATCCACCATTACTCTCTGGCATCTCCCATTCAGCCACTGTTGAATCCATCTTGCTACTCCACCATTAATACCCAACCATTGAACCTTCTTAACCAACCTTCCATGAGGAACCTTGTCAAAGGCCTTACTGAAGTCCATATATACAACATCCACTGCTTTACCCTCATCAATTTCCTGAGTAACCTCTTCAAAAAATTCAAGAAGATTAGTCAAACATGACCTTCCAGGCACAAATCCATGTTGACTGTTCCTAATCAGACCCTGTTGATCCAGATGCTTATATATATATTATCTCTAAGTATCCTTTCCATTAATTTGCCCACCACTGACGTCAAACCAACAGGTCTATAATTGCTAGGTTTACTCTTAGACCCTTTTTTAAACAATGGAACAACATGCGCTGTACGCCAATCCTCCGGTACTATTCCCGTTTCTAATGACATTTGAAATATTTCTGTCACAGCCCCTGCTATTTCTACACTAACTTCCCTCAATGTCCTAGGGAATATCTGTCCGGACCTGGAGACTTATCCACTTTTACATTTCTCAAAAGTGTCAGTACTTCCTCTTCTTTGAAACCTTTAAGGCCTTCACGAATCAACAACATATCAATCTCTACTTTAAAAATACCCAATGGCTTGCCCTCCACCTTCCTATGTGGCAATGAATCCCGCTGATTCACCACCCTCTGGCTGAAGAAATTCTTCCTCATCTCCATTCTAAAGATGTAGCAAACTGAACTTTGAGATAGATATTTCATAGAACTATGATCCTTGATGTCACTGTTCAAAATATATTGTGGCAAGAGTAGAATATGCAGATGATCAAAGTTTTATGTTTAGCAATAATTTGTCCTGATGCTACTTATCTCAAATCAAATTTGTTGATAGGCCAGGATTTGTAGGCAGTACCACCAGAGGCCCTCGGAGAGCAATATAACTGAAGCATTTCTAATTTCACAAGAGTCAGATGTAGTTTGCTACTTCATGCATATAAAGATTCTCAACCAAGTGATCTCAGACAAATTACAGGTGAATGAATTTGGATCAATAGTGTCTCATCTCAATAAGGGATCCTAAGGTAATGTTTGAAGTACATTTTGAAATGTTCCAATGCAGTCAAGTCCTCGCGTGGAACCCAATTAGTTGCAGAGAATCAGAAATACTATTCTGCAGCCAGGTTCTCTTGACGTTATGGTAAATGCCAGTTGCATAACTAACCACATAATAACTGACATGATAAAATTTAATTTTCTGAATAAGTACTTGGGCATCTCTGCACATTCTAATAATAAAACATTTTCATTGTACCTGACAATAAACTAAACTAATTGGTGCTTTTGCAGATTCTTGCCCTTGCAGATGACAAGAAACGGTTTCATTTTGGTGGGGAGTGCAGAACTCAGGAGCAGCAGCTTAACATAGGGGATCGGGCATTTAAAACTGAAGCAAGAAAACATGTTGACACTAATGGGCCTGTCCCACTTACGCAATGTTGAAAATCCAGCGGCGACTAGAAAAAGGTACGAATCTTTGGGCGACAACACACGGCCATACAGGTGTCACCCGCGACAAGCAAAATGGACAAAACACAAAGTGCTGGAGTAACTCAGTGGGTCAGGCAGTATCTCTGGAAGGAATATACAGTTTGTCCGAAGTATAGACTCCGAAAAGAGGTCCTGATCCAAAACGTTGCCTGTCCATTCCTTCCACATATGCTGCCTGACCTGCTGAGTTACCGCTGCACTCTGAGTTTTGCTCAAGATTCCAGCATCTACAGTTAATTGTGTCTCCAAGCAAAATGTTGGTGTCTGCCAAAAATCAAAATCATTACTCAAGCCACAAAAGCAGCATGACCCCTGTGAGCTAAAAAAACAAATCATCATATGCATTACCAATTAAGTTCAGTACATTACCATAGAGAAGATGAATTTATTGGACTGCCACACTATCCATTCATGTTATTTTGTGCCATGGGCAAATGTGCCAGATTAGATCCATCGCACATTGCACAAGTACACATTGCAATCTTCAATGTAAAATTTGCACAACAATGTCCAGAACAATGCCTTATGGTGCATCTAAAAAGATTCCAAATGTTCATTTCATTTTGAATCACCTTCCTCTCAAAGAATATCAGGATACGAAGCAACCATTTAGCAAACACCCTCAGCTTGTGACCAACAGCAAGAATAAGAGAAACCAATGGTTTTAATGTATACAGGTGCACAACCTTTTATCCGAAAGCCTTGGAACCAGACACTTTTCGTAATTCGGAATTTTTCAGCTTTCGGAATGGAAGATTTTTAGGGTATATTTTAATGGCTGGCTCAGTGGTAGAGTGCTCGGCTCATATCCGCAAGGTCGCGACTCGATCCCGGCAGTTACTCGATCGCAAGTTTGAGTCTTCAATGTAGTTTTTTCTTGCAGAATAGGAGAGAACTTTGGAAGTGATTGTCCACCTTTCTCAAATGCCGCTGTGTCTCCCTGTCCCTGGGATAGCAGGGGGCAATCAAACAGCACAATACCCCACTCCCCCTCCAACTCCAGAGGAATCCGCTCCCCGATGGGCCACTACGGCGACAAGTGGCAGTTCGCTCAGACCGAGCTGCGCCACCCCAAGAACAAGATATACCTTGCACACCATCAGCTTCTGCCCCTACGGGGAGCGTGTTCCTCTGTAGTTGGAGCAGGGCTGGGCTGGAGTTGCTGATCTGGGATCTCCGTGCTTGCAGTGGGCCTGGGGGTCGGTGTCCCGATGAGGGGGCGCAGCTCGGGCTGTGGGCGAACTGCCACTTGTCGCCGTAGCGGCCCATCGGGGAGCAGCTTCTGGTGGTCCTGACGTCTCCGGCCAGTTTGCAGTTTTCCTCTGGAGTTGGAACGGGACTAGGCTGCTGCTGGCTGTGGGTCTCTGGGATCTCCGTGCTTGCAGTGGGCCTGGGGGTCGGTGTCCTGTTGGTCCTGACGTCTCCGGTGACTGGCACTGACCTGCTGGCATCGCCGACGTGAAGACAGTACAAAGCCCCCGCGCCGGTGCAATGGGCGGGGAGCTGGAGAGGGGGGGGAAGGGGTCACACACATGGCCGGGAAGCAGAGGGGTGTAGGTGGGGTGAAACTGAAGGGAGCGACAATCTGCTGCTGCCTGCCCGCTGAGTTAAAACGTTCCCACGCAAGACTCACGATGCACTGTGTTACGAAATGTTATGATATTGCAGGTCCTACTCAAATAGAAGCTGTAGCTGCTTGTGGGCATTGATGAAAAGATCACTGAAGGAACTGATGTTAATATTAACTGGCATGCAACTGACATGGGAGCTGAGAGAAGGAAACAATGCTAGTTAGTGAGTAGAATTACAATGAAGGCAAAGTAGTTTTGGTTGGGTGAGCGATATGGATAGAAAGAAAGATTATTACAATTGATTGCCAGCCCTTCCGAGGGACCTTTCGATGGAACAGGATGTCAAAGTCAGAGTTTATGTGCACGTCTGAGGGTTAGGAGAGACAAAAATCGGCAAGGTCAGGCTGCGTTCAGGTGCAAATAAAATCGACAAGCATGAGTTGCTTATCAGTTAACACTTGAGTAAAAGCAGAAGATAAGGGCACTTGTTTTTTATAATGAAAGAATTCTCAGGAGATTCTCGGAAAAGATCTGGGAAGAAAGTAAGCAGAAGGTGAGATTTCCAAAGGAGAAAATAAGTAAACTGGGACAGACCAGGCTGACAAAAGTAATACAAAGATAAGTCTAATTGATATGATACAGCACACCCAAACATCAGTTGGAGATGTTGATTCATGGCTTTTTTTTTTTCCTTTCACTCATTTAAATAGCTGACTATCTTCCCGTGTCTTAACTATAAAATATAAGTAATTTTGCTATAGAATGCAACTCCATACCACAAATTGAATATAATGTGATAGATGAATTAAGGAACAATATTTGTGTTTCGCATGTTGAATTGGTTATAATGTAACTTTGACTGGGAACTGGAGAATTACTTAAAAGTTACTTCGGAAATTAATTCAAGAACAAAACACACGGCATCAAAAAGTGCATGGCAATATTTCAGTTAAATTGCACAATTCTGGTAAACAGAACTAGGAAACATTTATGTTAACAAATAAAAGTAATCATAGCTGCATATCTTGATACTTGCAGATATTCACCTGTAAATACCATACTCCTTTGTTCAATGACACATAGTACAACTTAATCTTAATTATATTTTGAGACATTACAAATTTTTTACAGTTTTTGTAACTTTAAATAGAAATATGCTCCAAATAGGCTCCAAACTATATAGATAGGGGCTTTTTTTTTAACTGCACTATTATTGTTTATTTATGTCTCTGCTTTTTATATATATACTAAACTTTTTTTGTTTATTATGGGTTTTATAGAGTACCTACTATGTTTATATATCTGTTGTGCTGATGCAAGTAACAATTTCATTGTTCCAATATGGACTTATGACAATAAAACACTCATAACTCTAGATCCACATTAGATCAGGTATGTTTGACACATAACTTGGCTCAAACAGTACTATTCCAGTCAGAAGGTTGAGAATTCAACTTCCAAGTCAGAGTTTCAACTCAGTAACCCCTGACTTTGTATTGAAACCGTAGTGAAATTGTCACCATTCATTTCATAACATCTTACAACTGAAGCAACATTTCCACTTCACCTATGTCGAGTCTAATGAACGTCCCAATATTGCTGTTGACCAAATGTGCTGTCATAATTAAATTTACCCTTAATAAATATAAATATACCCTTAATATTCAAACATAAATCACTTGAACTGGCATGAACTTCAGCTTTTCATGTTAGCCCCACTAAATTTACCAATGTCGGTTCTGGATGAGAGACTTTAGCTACAAGGTTAGGTCACAGAAGCTGAGTGCTTTCCTCGGAGGAGACAAAGTTGAAAGAAGGTTTGATAGAGGTGTGCAAGATCTTGACAGTCTAATCATTGCAGATAAAGAGAAGCTAGTCCCATAACTACAAAAGACAAATTTACAGTGGTGGGAAAAAGAAAACATGGGTTGTGGGGAAAGATGTGAGAAAGAACCTTTTGACACAGGGCACAATGTCTACCTTTGAGGACTGAAACAAAGACATTCAGTGATTTCATAAGAACAGAGGAAAACTGCTTAAGAACAATACACTTACAGTGTTCATTGGATACGGTGGGGGAATGGGACTGAGTCTTTTTCTCTGCCATATGCACTCAATGATACGAATGAGTCCTTCCATGCAATAATGACTATAACTCCAAATAATTCCTCTGGAACAGATTCTGCTAAGGTTAATTGAAATCATAATGACATATTAAGCCTTAATTGTTGCTTAACCAACTTATTCAACCTCAAAACCATTCATGCATGTGCATTCTATATTCTCTTCCACAAACATTCCAAAGTGTAAGTGATCTTAAATTTAAAAGTGTGTTATTTCCATATATTGTTACTTCTACTACTTTATTACCCTTCACTCTTTATTTACAATACATGATGAATACTATATTATGAAGAAGTAATTAATAACTTTTAATTTCAATCGCAATTTATTCTGTTTTATTTCAGATTTCCAGCATCTGGTTTTGAATTTTGAAGTTGCTGCTTGATTTCCTGCCAGTGAGAATTCTTTAAAGGGATTGATTGCTTGGCCAGCTTCATGTTGTCACAGGAACGTTGTTGTATCCTTCTTTATTACTTCCTCTGACAGCTTGTTCCATATATGTATCATCCTCTCCGTGAAGAAATTGCCCCTCATGACTCTTTTAAATCTTTATCCTCTCCTCTTCAATCGTTTCCCTTCAGTTCTGGACTCCCTTACCCTGAGACATAGATTGTGACAATTCACCATGCCTCCTACAACCTCTATAAGGTTACCCAAAGCCTCCAACATTCCAGGGAAATGTCCCAGCCCGACCAACCTCTTATATCTCAAGCCCTCAAATCCTGGTAACATCATGGTTAATCTTTTCAGTGCCATTTCCAACTGTTCGGTTTTTTAATTTCAGATTTCTAAAATGTAGTTTTACATAATAAAGGAGATTCCTCGCCAGGACCCGCAGAGGAACTATTGCACCGTTTTCCCCCACATCTTTTCATTTAGAATCATAGAGTCCGAGTGATACAGTGTGGAAACAGGCCCTTCGGCCCCACTTACCCATGCTGGCCAACATGTCCCAGCTACACTAGTCCCACCTGTTTGCCTTTGGTCCATATTCCTCCAAACCTGTCCTATCCATGTACCTGTCTACTGTTTCTTAAATGATGGGATAGTCCCAGCCTCAACTACTTCCTCTGGCAGCTTGTTCCATACACCCACCACCCTCCGTGTGAAAAAATTACCCTTCGGATTCCTATTAAATATTTTCCCCTTCGCCTTGAACCTACAGTGGCTTGCAAAAGTTTTCATACCCCTTGAACCTTTCCACATTTTGTCACGTTACAACCACAAATGTAAATTAATGAATGTATGAATGAATGAATGAATGAATGAATGATTGAATGAATGAACATGAATGTATGAATGTATGATTGAATGAATGCATGAATGAAAACTTTATTGTCATTCAGATATACACCTAGACACAGTGCACCTTGAACGAAATTTTGTTGCATTTTACTCTCCAAAATCAGGTAATAGTTAAAAGTTCTAGGTGCGTCCATAAAAATGCCTCATGCGCATGGTTCTGTAAAATAAATATATATAAAAAAATTTTTTTAAGTGTCGATATTTTATTGGGATTTTATGTGATAGACCAACACAAAGTGGTACATAATTGTGAAGTGGAAGGAAAATGATACATGGTTATCTAATGTTTTTACAAATAAAAAACTGAAAAGTGTGGCGTGCAAAAGTATTCAGCCCCCAAGTCAATACTTTGTAGAACCACCTTTCGCTGCAATTACAGTTGCAAGTCTTTTGGGGTATGTCTCTACCAGCTTTGCACATCTAGAGACTGACATTTTTGCCCATTCTTCTTTGCAAAATAGCTCAAGCTCAGTCAGATTGGATGGAGAGCGTCTGTGAACAGCAATTTTCAAGTCTTGCCAGAGATTCTCAATTGCATTTAGGTCTGGACTTTGACTGGGCCATTCTAACACATGAATATGCTTTGATCTAAACCATTCCATTGTAGCTCTGGCTGTATGTTTAGGGTCGTAGTCCTGCTGGAAGGTGAACCTCCGCCCCAGTCTCAAGTCTTTTGCAGGCTCTAACAGGTTTCCTTCCAAGATTGCCCTGTATTTGGCTCCATCCATCTTCCCATCAACTCTGACCAGCTTCCCTGTCCCTGCTGAAGAAAAGCATCCCCACAGTATGATGCTGCCACCACCATTTTTCACAGTGGGGATGGTGTGTTCAGGGTGATGTGCAGTGTTAGTTTTCCACCACACATAGCGTTTTGCATTTAGGCCAAAAACTTCAATTTTGGTCTCATCTGACCAGAGCACTTTCCTCCACATGTTTGCTGTGTCCTCCACATGGCTTGTGGCAAACTGCAAACGGGACTTCTTATGGCTTTTTTTCAACAATGGCTTTCTTCTTGCCACTCTTCCATAAAGGCCCGATTTGTGGAGTGCACGACTAATAGTTGTCCTGTGGACAATTTCTCCCACCTGAGCTGTGGATCTCTGCAGCTCCTCCAGAGTTACCATGGGCCTCTTGGCTGCTTCTCTGATCAATGCTCTCCTTGCCCGGCCTGTCAGTTTAGGTGGACGGCCACGTCTTGGTAGGTTTGCAGTTGTGCCATACTCTTTCCATTTTTGGATGATGGATTGAACAGTGCTCCGTGAGATGTTCAAAGCTTGGGATATTTTTTTATAACCTAACCATGCTTTAAACTTCTCCACAACTTTATCCCTGACCTGTCTGGTGTGTTCCTTGGGCTTCATGATGCTGTTTGTTCACTAATGTTCTCTAATAAACCTCTGAGGTCTTCACAGAACAGCTGTATTTATACTGAGATTAGATTACACACATGGACTCTATTTACTAATTAGGTGACTTCTGAAGGCAATTGGTTGCACTGGATTTCATTTAAGAGTATCAGAGTAAAGGGGGATGAATACTTTTGCATGCCATACTTTTCAGTTTTTTATTTGTAAAAAAATTTGAAAACCATGTATCATTTTCCTTCCACTTCACAATTATGCACCACTTTGTGTTGGTCTATCACATAAAATCCCAATAAAATACATTTACGTTTGTGGTTGTAACGTGACAAAATGTGGAAAAGTTCAAGGGGTATGAATACTTTTGCAAGCCACTGTATGTCCTCGATCCCCCTACTCTGGGCAAGAGACTCTGTGCATCTACCCAATCTATACCTCTCATGATTCTGTCTATACGTTCACCCCTCATCCCCCTGCACTCCAAGAAATACCCAGCCTACTCAACCTCTCCCGATACAGTAGCTCACACCCTCTAGTCCTGGCAACATCCCTGTAAATCTTTTCTGAACCCTTTCAAGCTTGACAATATATTTCCTATGACATGGTGGCCAGAACTGCACACAATATGCTAAATGTGGTCTCACCAACATCTTATACAACTGCAACATGACCTCCCAACTTCTACACTCAATAATCTGACTGATGAAGGCCAATGTGCCAAAAGCCTTTTTGACCACCTTATCTACCCGACTTGATCTTCAAGGAACCATGAACCTGCACTCCTAGATCCCTCTGCTCTACAACACTCCTCAGAGGCCTACCATTTATTGTGTAGGGCCTGCCCTGGTTAGATGTCCCAAAATACAACACTTCACACTTCTCTGTATTAAATTCCATTAACCATTCCTCCGCCCACCTGTTCAATCAATCCAGATCCTGCTGCATTCTTTCACAAAAATCTTCACTATCTGCAAAACCACTCACTTAAGTATCATCAGCAAACTTGCTAATCTTGCCATGTATGTAGATGACAAACAGTAACGGTCCCAGCACTGAACCCTGATGCACACCACTAGTCACAGGCCTCCAGACTGAGAAGCAACCTTCCACCATCACCCTCTGCTTCCTTCCGTGGAGTCAATTTTCTATCCATTCAGCTATCTCTCCTTGGATGCCATGCGATCTAATCTTCCAGAGCAGCCTAACATGCGGAAACTTGTCGAATGCCTTACTGAAATCCATGTACACAACATCTACAGCTCTGCCCTCATCGACTTTTTTAGTCACTTCTTCAGAAAACTCAATCAGATTTGTGGGACAAAACCATGTTGACTATCCCAAATCAGCCCTTGCCCATCCAAATGCCTGGATAACCTATCCCTCAGAATATTCTCTAGTAACTTTCCAACTACAGATGTTAAGCTCACCGACCTATAGTTCACAGCATTTTCCCTGCACCCTTCTTGAAACGAGGCACAACATTTGCCACCCTCCAGTCTTCCGGCACCTCTCCTGTATTTAAGGACAACTCGTAAATTACAACCAGGGCTCCTGCAATTTCCGCTCTAGTTTTCCGCAATGTCCTCGGATATATCTGATCAGGCGCTGGAGATTTGTCTACCTTCATACACGATGGTAGCTTCAGTACTTCTTCGACGGTAATACTGACTGCTCTCAAGACACTTCCATTGACTGCTCCAAGCTCCTCTGTCCTACTGTCTTTCTCGGTAAATACAGAGGAGAAATACTCATTGAGGACCTTGTCCATCTCCTGTGGCCCCACACAGAGGTTACTGCTTTGATTCCTGAGAGGTCAGACTCTCTCTCTCTCTATACCCTTTTCCCCCTTACGTATTTTTAAAATCTTTTGGGATTGTCCTTAATGCTACCTGCCAGAGCCATCTCCTGGCCCCTTTTTGCCCTACTGAACTCCTTTTTCAGTTTTCTCCTTAGTCTCGAACTCCTCCAGAGATGCACTTGATCCCAGCTGCCTGTCCCATGCATCCTTCTTGTTTTTGACTAATGCCTCAATTTCTCTTGTCAACCAAGCTTCCTTACATTTGCCTGCTTTGCCCTTCACTCTAACAGGGACGTACGCATCCTGAGCTTTTTTCAGTTTAAAAACATCCTACTTGGCCGATGTTCCTTTCCCCTCAAATATCATGCTCCAGTTACCTTGAGCGAGACCTTCTCTCGTACCATCAAATTTGGCCTTACCCCAGTTGAGTATTTTTCTCAAATGGTTTGTGATATAAAGCTGAAATGCTCTATGCAACACTTAATTTCCTAATTCTACATGCCAGCTAATCGGGCTTGAAATTGCGATAATTTCTCATCTAAATGTGTAAGTTGCCAAAGAAAAAAAAAATCAGTTGCCACATTTTGTGAAGATATTTGCACTGTGTTTATTGCACCATGACCCATTCAAGGGATTTGAATTCAACAAAAAGAACTGAGTTTGCCTGTGAAAATTTTCTAAGTAGTTTAAACACATGGTTCACCAGGTCTAAGTAACTGGAAAAAAATAATTGTTCTTTTCTCATTCTGACCTTCTTTTGTAAAATATTAATCATATCATGTATAACTTCAGGGGAAAGAATAAATTCATGTTGAAAGAGATCATGTTGCTGCAATCTTATGCTTTAACAAAATAATACAATTGCAAACCACTGTTTGAAACTGAAGGGCCATGTACAAAGCTCCATTTCATTCAGCATCCAACAGTGAACATGACATGATAAGTTAATTTTTGGTTTTGTACAGGACCACAGGAACCTACTAACCTCAGAACTACTCTGGCTGGATTTGGCACCCGTTAATTTAGTGCTCAATTACTGGTTGCAAAATAATCTAACCATAGTTGCACAGCGGATCGCAAAAACAGTTTTTCTTTTCAGAGTGATGTCTTTTAAATTATTTTAATCGATCCAAATCTGATGAATAAATATAATAGCACAGTGAGCAAAAGCTGAAATATTCCTATTTTCCCTAGGAAAACAAAAACTATCAGTTTCAAAATGAGCCTGAAAATACACAGGAAGTCTCCAACTGAGAAAGGTTAGTATTTTTGGTGCAGAGAGACCATTTATCGAAACTGCCTCGTTTATGTCCAATGTTCTCCGATTTCATTTCTTATTTCATCCCTTCCATGAGGGGAAATATAGCTCATTGTTTCTTTTATACTTTTATACTCCAGAATTTGATTCATGTTCCAAAATAGGCAAACTGTGGAGATCTGGTTAGGACAACCAGTGGAAACTTAGAAATCTTCCCGCTTGTAGAGGGTGGATGCACAGAGGGTTTTTAATCAGGATAGGGGAATTAAGAAATAGAAAGATAGGTTTAAAACGAGAAAGGAAAGATTAAACAGGAACCTGAAAGACAACTTTTTCCACACAGAGGGTGGTAAGTATGTGGAACAAACTGGAATGAAGTAGTTGAGGCAGGTAAAATTACATTTGGACAACACGGATAGGAAAGGTTTAGAGGGATTTGAGCCAAACATAGGCAAATGGGACGAGCTTGGATGGGGCATTATGGTCAGAATGGATGAGTTGGGCCAATGGATCCAGTTTCCAAGATCTTTTTTTTTGGCGTTAAGGCAAATTCCTTGTATGTGAAGGTACACAAAAATGCTGGAGAAACGCAGTGGCTGCAGCAGCATCTATGGAGCGAAGGAAATAGGCAACGTTTCGGGCCGAAACCCTTAGATGAGGGGGTGAGGGCCTAGAGAATGGAATGCGCGGAGACGACGGAGAGTGTCTGAGGTGTCTTGAACATAGGTTGGGAGAGATTTAAACAAGGGGGATAGGATGGAGTCAAGGTATGTGGAAATGAGTTCGGTGGGGCACGAACAGGCAGAGACAATGGGTCTACCGGGACAGTCAGGTTTGTGGATTTTGGGGAGATAGTAAAATCGGGCCATGCGGGGCTGGGGAACAATGAGGTTGGAGGCTCGGTCGGGCATGGCGTAGGAGTTGATGATGTCGGTGATGGTGCTAGAGATGGTGGCCTGGTGCTCGTCAGCGATGTCATGGTCCAGGGGTAAGTATGTGAATACTTTGCCAATAAATATATTCATTCATTCATTCTTTTACTCTACAATTATGATCCGGAGTCATTACACATCTATATTACTAAAAGTCTGATCTTGACCGCTTTTGGCCCACTGTGCTGCGATTTCCGAGAGAACGCCGCCAACCACGGCCGTCATTTTTGGCCACCTCGCTCAGATCCCACGTCTGCCTTCCTGGACCAGAGGATTTTTCACATCGATGAAAAATCAGTGACATATGAATGTTTTTTAAAAATTCACCATTCTTTCTGCTGCCCCTGCTGGAGGGAGGGGGTGGGACTATAAAACCAGGAAGTGGTGTACCTCACTCAGTCTCTGCAAGATGGAGGTCACGTCTCTCTGAGCTCTGAATAACACTGAATACATGTCTACTCAACTGCGAGTGCCCTTAATGTGGTTTGAAAATGAAAATATGGTTGGTTTGAAGTAAAAAAGCACTGCCTGCAAATGGTTTTTTGGGGGGTTGGGTTGAAGTAAAAAGGCACTCTCTCTCCCCCCCCCTCTCTCTCTCTCCCCCCCCCTCTCTCTCCCTCCCCCCTCTCTCTCCCCTCACCTCTCTCTCTCTCCCCCTCCCCCCCCCTCCCTCTTTTTCTCCGCTGTCCTCTCTCTCCCCTCCCCCCCCCCCTCCACCTCCCCCCCCCCCCCCTCCCCCCCCCCCCCACCCCCCCCCCCCCTCCCCCCTCCCCCCCCCCCCCTCCCCACTCCCCCCCCCCCCTCCCCCAGTCTCCCCCCCTCCCTCTCCCCTCCTCCCCCCCCCCCCTCTCCCCCCCTTTCAGCCCCCCTCCCTCCCCCCCCTTCACCCCCCCCCTCTCCCCCTCTCTCCCCCCCCCCTCCCCTCCCCCCCTAAACCCCTCCCCTCCACACCCCCTACCCCTTTTCCCTCTCCCCCCCCCCCCCCTCCCCCTCCCTGCTCCCCCCCTCCCTCCCCTCACCCCCCTCTCAGCACCCCCTCTCTCTCCCCCCTCACTCTCACCCTCTCTCTCCCCCTCCCCTCTCTCTCTCCTCCCCTCCCTCTCTCCCCTCCTCCCCTCCCTCTTCTCTCTCCCCCCCTCCACCTCTTGCCCCTCTCTCTCTGTCTCTGCCTCTCTCTCTGTCTCTGCCCCTTATCTCTCTGCCCTCACTCTCTACCTACCCCCCCCCCCCCCCCCTCTAGATGTGACTGTAAGTTGGGGGCTATGCGTCAGTAGATAGGGTGGTTATGGGGTAAAATGAGCAAATTAATAATATTAATATAATATCAAGGGGGTTAATTAGCGTGTGTGCGGGGGGATAGTTAGTGTGTGTGACGCTGCATGCCGTCTCCCCCCACAACCGCACGTTGGGGGAACTTGGTCTAGTTTATATATAATTTTAAATTGCCAAGAAAGTTCTCAATAGAGATGAATATCTTTGCAGCCAGGCTTCTTCCTTGCTGACATTTTAATCAATAATTTGCAGCTCTTATTTAACTGTTGGACAGTTTATTCTTTCTTCACCCCTGTGAAACCTTTTACCTTAATTAATATTAAAGTGTATTCCCTTCCTCTGCTCCTTGACCAGGTTCCCCCCCTATAAACTCCCCTAGCTATATATTAATTGCTAGTTTTTCAGCCTTTGTTGGTCTCCATCAGAGGCAAGCCATCTCTTTGTTCCTTCACCATCCACATATCCCTTCCTAATTCCAGCTTCTGGATACAACAGTGCTTTGCCACTGAACCTCTGGAGCTGTCAGTGCCAGGCACTCCTAGTAATCCCCATGTCCTCAGTAAAGCTTTGAATCTTTCTTCTCCTGGCCAAGCTTCTCTTTTAAGCATTAATTTCAATTATTCAAGTATGAATTTGATAGCACGACACGTAGCTGGTTGAATAATATGCCAGCAGTTCAAGTTAGATTATATCACGTATGGTCGAGCCTCTCTGTCTAAAACAAAACGCTGCCCAGGTTCATCCTGGAGACAGAAATAACTAGTACATATTTTTCTGAAACATCACCCACCTCCGAAAAACCATTCTCTCCTGCTTTCTTCATGTTGAACACTAATTAAAAGTATCAAGAGCACAAATTGACTTACATTCTTATTAATATTTAAGTCTATTAGCCCAAGATCCCAACTAAACCTCAACACAACAACTTTGCTACTATGTCTCGCTTGTTTTATGCCATTGAAGAATTTATGTTCATTTGGAGCTGTATATTATTCTAAAATATTGGAGATGTCCAATCATTGTGCCATTTAGCAAGCAATGTTTTCACCTCAGGTGCTACCTTACCTAAATTGCCAACCTGTCCTCCAGAAACCTACACTTTCCAATTAGGCATTATTTTTTGTCTCCTCTGAGAATTATCACCTCTTCCAATTTCATCCACTTGTTCTTCTTGCTGACAAATATAAATTCACAGAATGGACCCCAAAATAAACATTATAAGTCTCTTAACCGCTCCCTACTGTTTTTGCTTTATCCATTTTTAGATGAGCTACAATCTTCCTCGTGTAATTACTCATGCAACAATCATCAACCCTGATCATAATTATTGATGCTCACATCACAGACCGTCATTGAGCAGACTGATATTAAGGCAGTGTCTTACTTGGGTTAGAACAAAGATTCGTGTCCCATATTCATGTCATTTCTATTCAGCAAATTTCTTGCCGATATTTAAAGTTTCCTACACGTAAATTCACGCAAGTTTCACCCTCCCTAAATTTCTCACATACTGAATTGTGTTACTCAGTAACATAATTTGAATACAACAAAAGATTAAACATGAAGAAAAATGAATATAGGTTGCACAGTGATACAGCTGGTGGAGCTGCTGCCACACAGCTCCAGCAACGTGGGTTTGATTGAGACCTCCAATGTTTTCCATTTGAAGTTTGCGTGTCTGTGATTTTCCCCCGGTTGGGAGCTTAATTGTCATAATCATCTCCTAGCAAAAGTAGCATGTGAATAAATTCCTGGATCACATTCAAGTCAGTTTTCTGGAGAAATATATCAAGGAACCAATTAGCTTATGGGAGTATTGCAAATTTAATATGTGCAATGGGACAAGGTTAATTATCAATTTTAACTTAAATTATTCTCTGGGGGTGACTGACATAATATGACAGAATTTCATGCGTATACGAGTGTAATTTATTTAAATGTTAATAAAGCCAACTGTGGGCATATGAATGTTGAGTTAGTTATAACAGATTATAAAATTAAATTAAAAGATATGATGCTGGATAAGCAATAGCAAATACTTCAGAATTCATTACTCTCAACAAATATCAATTCCCTCATGGAATAACATTACTGAATAAGAGATAGCACTGAATGTAACTGAAGAAGCATCATACTGTTATCGAACAACTGTTGCATTGTTCATGATCTAAAGTATCTTTATAGATCTGCACACGCAACCAATAAAAAAAAACTAATACAAAAGGAGAAAACAAGTAAATCGGTAATACATATGCATGGACCAATATTTGGACGTATACGGGAAGAAACTTAAAAAGGTGGTTACTGGCTTCTCCTCGCAAAAACATCAGCATCTTGGCACTCAAACCATTTTAACTTACTTTTTCCACACTACTGAGTATTTCCAGGATTTTCTAATACAAGGATTTCTAATGCAGGATTTTATCATACAAGGAAATGTTGATACTGAGATAAATTTGTGTTCAATAGTTACTTGGACCCACAGAAAGATAGCATGGAATTGCCATGTTTTTAGAAGGGTAAATCGTATGTTAGTTGTCGCAGTCTGCAGCTCACGATTGTGGGTGGGGAGGGGGAACTAGAAAGAACGAGTCCACATTCCCAGATTAATCACATAAATAATATCTAACTTCCACTTCGAGCAACTTGAAGTAGCCCTTTAAGATAGAGTTGTTTTGGACTATTCCTAGGTGAAGATATGGACCAAAGACTCATCAGTGTTTCAGGATAATGGTGTGGCCATTTGGACATTTAAGATGGAGTATTATGGACACATCTCTTCATTTGGAGGAGAGTGAATTTGTGTTTTACTGGTGGGAAGCAGACATCATAAATTCAAGGCTTGGTTTATAGATAAGACACAAAATGTTGGAGTAACTCAGCGGGACAGGCAGCATCTCTGGAGAGAAGGAATGGGTGTCCCGCTGAGAATTGATGAGTAAGAGTGTCAGGGGTTATGGGGAGAAGGCAAGAGAATGGGGTTGAGGGGAAAAGATAGATCAGCCATGATTGAATGGATGGGCCGAATAACCAAATTCTGCTCTAGAACTTGTGAACTTATGAATAACTTTCCATTAATTCTTGTAGTGATATTTATACTACAACAAATGTTATCATAAATGCCCACGTCTCCTCTCTTGTTATTCCTCCTTCAAGATCCTCAACATTCTTTGACAAAGCTCATCATCCTTCCTATCATTTTCTACTCTGGATCAGTCTCGATTCAGTCAGTGAAGATTATCAGTGCTATATAAGAACTACCTTCAGGATTGTATCAAAACTGCAATTGTAAATGACAGCTTTGTAAATATTTTTAGATACTTCGATCAGTGACAAGAATTAATGGGAAACATAGCAATGCAAGTGTCCCAATACTCACCTCCACACAATAGGAACATTATTTGAGTAGAAGTAAAAATCAGATTTGTTGATTTTTTGAAATTTTCCAGTAATTAAGACATCTTTTTAGTCTTTGCTCAGTGAAATGACCAAATCGAACCTAAATTGATTGTTTTGAAATGCTGCTGCGTCATAAAAGTTAATGTTGTCATTTGTTTCGATTGATTACAAAATTAAGACAGTTAACAATTTAAATGTTAATATTTTACAAGCAACATTAATTTCTAACAAGCTTCCAAATTAATTATGTTATGAATATGTTTTAATTAATATTTAACGACATCCATATAGAATGTGGGGTACAACATATCAACTATTTTTAACCTAGCACACTTAAAAAGATATGGCTCACAAATCAATGCTACTTTTCATATGTTTCTGCAATTTATTATTTGTGATTTGTTTGCAAGTCATTACTAAATAATGACTTGCATCATATGATTGTGTGAGTTATTATACGTTATTTTATGTACGGATCACTGATGTTAAAAGTAAATAGCATTAACATTTGACTGCATGTTAATAGCACGTGTGGCCTCATTGCTTGCTGTGCGGTTTGCATCAGCTATAAATATCAAAGAATTGGTATATCACACAGAATCTATTCCTGTAACTGTTGGACACTGAAAATAAATGAGATATTACATTGAAATGGAGTTAGTTCATCCTGTAAATAGGTCATGCTCCAAGTTTAACCCATTACAAATACGAGAAATTAATTTGCATTGAGTTTAGTTTATTTTGTAAAATTTGCCCCATATGAAATTAATCAGTAATTAGTTTGCATTGATTCTGCAGATAGGACAGGAAATAATAATCCTTTGTATGAAATATGACAATCAATGGCACTAACTATTTGCTACTTTCTACGACACAGGAGCACTGAACACTCCTCCCGAGTTTTATACAGGTGCACAACCTTTTATCCGAAGATCCAAATAACGAAAACCTCCGACTAGCGGACATTTTTTCGGTCCTTGAAGAAAGGTCCTTGAAAACGTTCACCGAGGGCGGCCCGCAGAGGTGACAGCGGAACCTCCGGTCGGTCCTCGAAGAAAGGGGAACTAAATCCCCATTCATAAAAGAGAACATGAGGGTATATTGCGCGGGAGGGTTAATAATTGACAATATGCTGCTACCTGCCCGCTGAGTTAAAAAGTTCCCACGGTAGACTCACGATACACAGTGTATCGTGAGTCTTGCGTGGGAACTTTTTAACTCAGCGTGCAGGCAGCAGCAGATTGTCGCTCCCTTCAGTTTCACCCCACCTACACCCCTCTGCTTCCCGGCCATGTGTGTGACCCCTTCCCTCCCCTCTCCAGCTCCCCGCTCATTGCACCGGCGTGGGGGCTTTGCGTCGGCGATGCTAGCAGCACAGTGCCAGTCACCGGAGACGTCAGGACCAACGGGACACCGACCCCCAAGCCCACTGCAAGCATGGAGATCCCAGAGACCCACAGCCAGCAGCAGCCCAGCCCCGTTCCAACTCCAGAGGAAAACTGCAAACTGGCCGGAGACGTCAGGACCACCAGAAGCCGTTCCCCGAGCTGCGCCCCCTCATTGGGACACCGACCCCCAGGCCCACTGCAAGCACGGAGATCCCAGATCAGCAACTCCAGCCCAGCCCCGTTCCAACTCCAGAGGAACACGCTCCCCGTATGGGCAGAAGCTGATGGTGTGCAAGGGGTACGTCTTGGTCTTGGGGTCGCGCAGCTCGGGCTGTGGGCAAACTGCCACTTGTCGTCGTAGCGGCCCATCGGGGAGCGGATTCCTCTGGAGTTGGAGGGGGAGGGGGGTATTGTGCTGTTTGATCGCCCCCTACTATTCCAGGGACAGGGAAACAGGACGTTCACCGAGGGCGGCCCGCAGAGGTGACAGCGGAACCTCCGGTCGATCCTCGAAGAAAGGGGAACTAAATCCCCATCCATAAAAGAGAAGGTGAGGGTATATTGCGCAGGAGGGTTAATAATTGACAATATGCTGCTACCTGCCCGCTGAGTTAAAAAGTTCCCACGGTAGACACGATACACAGTGTATCGTGAGTCTTGCGTGGGAACTTCCTAACTCAGCGTGCAGGCAGCAGCAGATTGTCGCTCCCTTCAGTTTCACCCCACCTACACCCCTCTACTTCCCGGCCATGTGTGTGACCCCATCCCTCCCCTCTCCAGCTCCCCGCTCAATGCACCGGCGCGGGGGTTTTGTACTGTCTTCACGTCGGCGATGGCAGCAGGTCAGTGCAGTCAACGGAGACGTCAGGACCAATTGGACGTCGACCACCAGGCCCACCGCAAGCACGGAGAACCCAGAGACCCACAGCCAACAGCAGCCCAGCCCAACCCCGCTCCAATTACAGAGGAACCTGGGTTGCGGATGACGGGGCGCAGCTTGGGGCGTCGTAGGGGCCCATCGGGGAGCAGGTTCCTGTTGGTCCTGACATCTCCGGCCACCTGCTATCCTCCGGGAACTGTACCGCCCTTGCAGGAGAGTGGGGTTGTTTGCAGTTGCAGAGGGAGGGGGCAAGGGCGGTACAGTTCCCAGTCTCAGCTCCAGTCCAGGGGGGTGGCCGGAGGCGTCAGGACCAACGGGACACCGACCCCCAGGCCCACGGCAAGCACGGAGATCCCAGAGACTCACAGCCAGCAGCAACTCCAGCCCAGCCCTGCTCCAACTCCAGGGGAACACGTAGGGGCAGAAGCTGATGGTGTGCAAGGTACGTCTTTCTTGTTCTTGGGGTGGCGGATGAGGAGGCGCAGCTCGGGCTGTGGGCAAACTGCCACTTGTCGCCATAGCGGCCCATCGGGGAGCGGATTCCTCTGGAGTTGGAGGGGAGGGGGGTATTGTGCCGTTTAATCGCCCCCTGCTATCCCAGGGACACGGAGACACAGCAGCTTTTTAGACTGGTGGGCAATCACTTCCAACGTTCTGCCGACACAGTCAGTACACCTCTCCTACACTGCATTTCATACAAACATTTATTCTGCAAGAAAAAACTACATTGAAGACTCAAACTCGCGACCGAGTAACTGCCAGGATCGAGGCGCAAACTCGCGACATAGCTCGGGGATTCAAGAATCCCTGAGCTAGGCCGCCTAAGGGCATGTAGCCCCGCTAGGGTGACATGAGTGCGAGAGGTGATTCAATGCTGCGGGCACATTTACAAATTGAGGAATTCATTCAACACACTGCATTTTATACAGACATTTATTCTGCAAGAAAAAACGACATTGAAGGCTCAAACTCGCGACCGAGTAACTGCCAGGATCAAGGCGCAAACTCGCGACCTTGCGGATATGAGCCGAGCACTCTACCACTGAGCCAGCCATTAAAATCTATGCTAAAAAATTTCCATTCCGAAGACCGACAAATTCTGAATTACGAAAAGTGTCTGGTCCCAAGGCTTTCGGAAAAAAGGTTGTGCACCTGTACTTCCATATTACTTATATATCATCAAACCTCATAAGATGGATTTTCTGCATAATATGATTATTAAATGTCCCAAAAATGAAAATTGAGATCAGATTACGGTATTGATGATGGTTTTGGTAGCTTGGAGCTACCTATTTCTTACAATCTTAATTCTCCATCTCAGTCTACCCACCAATCTGTAGTAGTTTAGTCTCAGATACTATTCCAATAGTCTTTCATTTAGATGCAAGAACAGCAGCATGACTTTTCAGTGAGTACTCGGCAATTGCTCAAGCTTAATACTGACTTTAACAATTTCAGATTTGAACCATCACAACATTTTCTCTCGACAGTTGATACTAGCCACATAGGACTGGCACACCAGTGTTTTGTGGGATGTACAACACAACTCTATCCATGCATGTTGGTGTCTTCATCTGGGCACGGACGAATAATTCATTTTTTACAACTACTGTTCAATTAAGAGTTTAAAATTTATTTTGAGCATTTCCAATATATTGCTCTCTTAACGCAGCTCATCCAATCCAATGTAGCTACTTGGATTTATTCAATTGAAATTGTGGAGTACAATTGAACAAGGTTTTCCATACAAACCAAGATATGTTAGATAGAACTGATGTAAAGGCAGATATACTGGGGATCCGTTTACTGGTCATAAAATTATGAAACTCTGAAAACAGATGTGGCTGTCTGCCACATTACTCAAATGTCTGCACACCGTGCTATTATAATGTTAAGCAATTCTTATAACCTGCTGCATGGATAAACAGTTAATTTAGATTGGTGTCATTTGACATGCAAGTCCTAATATTGAATGCACAAATAAAAAAATGTTCAAAGTAAAATCTGAGAACCTACATTTAATTTTTATTCAAGGTTAAAACCAAGTTCTTTTGGATTACAATAATTTGCTCCTATATTAATAATCTGATGTTTGTAGTATGATTTCATGTATGGTCTCTCTGTGGAGATTGACTATGGCATGTGCTATCTCACTGGCTTTCCATTCTGCTTTGGACCACCTGGATAACGGAAAAACATACATCAGTTTATTGCCCATTGACTAAAGCTTGGCGTTCAACACAATCATCCCTCCACACCCTAATGCCCCTGTCCCACTTAGGAAACCTGAACGGAAACCTCTGGAGACTTTGCGCCCCACCCAAGGTTTCCATGCAGTTCCCGGAGGTTTTTGTCTGTCGAAAGTGGTCGAAAGTGGTTTCCGTTTCTTCTATGTTCCGGAGATTATTTCAAAAAATTCAAAACCAGCCTCAACTAAAAATAGGCTGCCGTTTTAAAAATCGGTAATTTTTTAGTCGAAGCCGGTTGCGATGCTAGTTGAAGTTGGTTGCCACTACTTGCAACCTCCGGCAACCACCTTCAACTAGCAGTAACAATACTTCAAAACCACTCTCTAATCTGTAAACTGCTTTGGAATACACACAGGGCTCTTTTTGCATGATGTGAATAGTTGCGGAGGGAGCCAGCACATGATGCAAGGACTTGGCATCTTTTGCAAATAGCAAAGAGAGCAGCTTTCAGCTAATTAACATTTAAATGTAAAATATTTCAGCATCCTCTACTTAAATTTGATGATCAAACAACAAAGCAGTCAGTTCTAAGTGTTATATCATTATGTTATGTTTTAATTTTATAGATTTTTTTAGTTCAGGTTTTCCATTCTTACTATAAAACAAGTAAAAAGATGATTGAATGATCTTAGTTCTTCCATTTAACACTTGACCTTCGTTTGGACATTAAAAGGTAAAGTAAGATTATGATGACAATTTTGAACATCATCATTGAAAAAAACATTACGTATAAAATTACTGATCCATATTAAATCCATACTAAAATATTGTTGCTGGCTTTGTGTGCATTGGTGCAGACTTGTTTAAAATATATGAAGCAGAGTCATCTCTATTATAAAATACATTTAATTTAATCATGTCTATTTGGGGAGTAAATAAGTAACTCAACTATTCTGAAATCTAATAAACATCACATTAAATGTGACTTACTGAGCTAAAATATACAACACAGCACTATTTAAGAATAAAATCATTTTATGAACCAGATTTATCCAGGAAGCAAAATTGAATATTAGATCGATCAATTCTGTTGCTGCAGAATGTTTGGACTGCATTGGAAACATATCCTGATCATTCATGTCCAAATGTATCTCAATAAACAGGGAAGTAGTACATCTGATTTCCACCAAAACCATTTCTTCACCCTTTTTAAAATGTCTGTATCAGCTTACATTCCCTCTGCTGAAGATTTGACTCCAATTTAGCAACTGGGAACAACTACATGCAATGTAAAATGAAGGAATGAAACTATAACCTTACAAGAGAAATTGACTGCCATAGTTCATCCCTCTTAATGAGTCAAAAATGATTCTCATTTGCTCTCCAAATTGTTCATATTTTAGTTGTTACATTTTCTGATCTTGTCAAATGTCCACTGTAAATAACATATTGCCGATGGAATGTAGTCCTTTGGAGATTCACAAATAGTGTCTTAAAATTAAACAAGAACAACCTTCAGCAGGAATCACAATATTAAAACATTGCTAACCTGCAAATTTACCAATGGTTTGATAAATTAATAAATTCAAACTGTGCTAAATAAAACTAAAATAATCCTGTCAACGAGGAGGCGGAAACATATCACGGAGAGAAAATGTTGTGCATTCTATTCATATTCAATTTCATTGAGGCATGGACTGAAAGAAGCAAACGCATTTAATAACAAGAAAGAACCAAACATCAAATCTTTGGAGGCGTAAATATACGTTGACTTGGTAAATTATGTTGCCCAAACTGATGGGGATAGCTTGAAGCACTACAAAATAATTGTACCAAAGTGTGTAACTGCAACTGTTTCACACATCCCTGAAATGATCAGCAACATACACAATGTACACTCATTTGAACATGAACACAACTCATAATACCAGAATGCAGCTCCTTCAGTTCCCTCCCTCCTCAGCAATCACTTCTTTCATACAATATCTATTATGATGTAATTATATATAGACATGCAAAAATATAAATACAACCTTTAAAAATGATCCTAAAGTGAGCATCCAGTCACTAAAGTAGCAACACCCTGCGAAAAGAAGCCTTTAGTAGTTTTGCAGCAATTTTCATTGTGTGGCATGTTTTTCACATGAAACCTAGTTACAATCTATTGTCTTCAAGTTTTCAGAGTTTTTGCAAACTATTTCCAATATCCAGATAGAACAAAGATGATTCAAGAGAGTTTATTGTTTTACTTGGCTTTCTCCAATGTTTCATTTCAGGAGATCATTAAATAGCAATCCCACAAGAGAAGAACTAACGTAGGTTTACATGTTATATGTTTAGAATGCCATAGGTTTATTGCTTCTCCTCATTGAAAGTCGGCTTTATCTAGAAAGAAGAACTGAACATTATGTTAATGGATGAGTGAATTAAATATGGAGTTAATACAATTTTTCTCAAGCTCAAGTGTAGCTTGTTTGAAAGCCAACGTTCTAAACTGCAAGATAATTTTTCTTCTCAGCTATGTAGCTGGTCTATTAGACATTTTCCCAATGTAAACCGTAATATTGAATGTTGCCTTCAAAAGGCAACATTGAGAAACTCACTGCATGAAGTTATAATGTAAAAGGTAATTGGTCTTTGGAAATGAAGCACCATCACTAACTTTCCATCCCATAAACCTTTCAGATTTGGCAATATATACTGAATTTACTCAAATATCATATCAATCATTAGTGAACCTGTTTTTCGAAGCAATGTGATTCAATATCATCTTTAACTATAAGATGGTTTGCTATTCACTAAATATTTATGTAAATAATTGATTAAAATGTTATTGCTAATCTTTGGTATTTTATGAATTACAAAAATCATAAGCAATGTCAGGATTAATCACTCTATCCAGGCTGCTCGTGAATGGTGAGCCTTGATAAGACCATTTTAGAGGGCAATTAGCCAATTATTATACTGCTTGTTTCGAGCCACACAGGCCAGACTGAATAATTCCACAAATGTACTTTCCTGAAGAACATATGCAGATAGTGTCAATAATAATGAGACATTTCATTTCACTTTGCTTTTGTCTTCTGCTTTCCCTTAAAATTAAAAAAAGCTAAAAAAAATTTAAAACTTTCTTTCAATTAGTTAGCAACAGATTAAGTATTAAATAGCTCCTGGCTTATGAACATAGTGATTTTGGTGATCCATTATTTTTGGCTTAATCGTAAAACCGTAAAATAATCCTGCTAGCCTGCCAGAAGAAGCATTTACATTATTCAATGCAAATTCTGAAACTCAAACGCAAATTTAAAGTAAAAAAGAAAAGCACAGAACCCATGATCCTATGAACTCCCCCCAGATTCTACCTCTCGCGTAGTCACGAGGGGCAATTTACAGTGGCCAATTAACCTATCACCCTGCACAGCTTTTGGATGTGGGAGGAAACCAGTCATCTAGAAAAAGCCATATAATCATTGGGTAAATTCGACATGGATAAGACCCAAGGTCCGGATTAAACGCAGGTCTCCAACATTATGAAACAGCAGGTCCACGAGCTGTACTCTGCATCCTTTTTACTCCAATGTTCAAACAGAAAATGCTGAAGAACACTATTTGGGACTTTATCTACAAATTATCTAAAAACATTAATTTTTAAGAAGGAACTGCAGATGCTGGAAAAATCGAAAGTAGACAAAAAATGCTGGAGAAACTCAGCGGGTGAGGCAGCATTTTGGAGAAAGGGAGTAGGCGACGTTTTGGGTCGGGACCCTTTTTCTGAAGAAGGGTCTCGACCCGAAACGTCACCTACTCCTTTTCGCCATAGTTGCTGCCTCACCCACTGAGTTTCTCCAGCATTTATTTCCATGCTTAAAACATTCATTAAATACTGAGAACACCAACACTACAACTGGAGCCCCCCTATTTTAGTAAGGTTAAAATATTCTTTATCAGTCTACATTTTCAATGTGCATTTGAATATTAGAGGTAATATATTTAGACACATGGATACAGGGTTCATTCATTGAACATCTAGTTGATTGAAGAGCACTTTCAGTACATGATACAAACAACAAATGGCAAGTAACCCTCTGGCTGCATTACTAACCAGATCATCACTTCTGAGGCAGCAGCCAATCACAAAAGAAGCTTGATGCTATTTTGTGTCAGAGGGAATCATCACAGATCTGCACGGCTCTGTACCAGATTTCTTGTTTGTATGGGCAACACATACATTTACCTACTTTCAAAAATAACAGCTTTTATTCTGTATGTAAACAGGACACTGAAAATTAGGGGCAGCATAATGGCGCAGTGGTACAGCTGTTGCCTTACAGAGACAGAGACACGGGTTCCATCCTGACCACAATCTGTACAGAGGTTGGACCTTCTCCCTATGAGCGCGTGGGTTTTCTCCGGGTGCTCCGGTTTCCTCCCATACTTCAAAGATGTAAAGGTTTGTAGGTAAATTGGCTTCTGTAAATTAGAAATTGTCCCTAGTGTGCAAGATAGTGCTAGTGTATGGGGTGATCACTGGTCAGCGTGGGCTCAGCGGGCCGAAGGACCTGTTTTCAGTGCTGTATCTCTAAGGTCTAAAATCTCAAATTGTTCACAGCAAAATAATTTATAGGCCACAGTTGAGGGTGAAATATCAACTTGATTCTGGGCAATTCATAGTTGAACACATTATTACGAGACTACCAAGAGGACAGAGGAAAAAACAGATTTACAGATGGGCTTAAAGCATTCTTGAACAAGTATGACATCCCGACCGTCATGTAGGAATGCCGTGCCCATGACCACTCGACAATGGAATACTTTGAAAGCATGCATCAAGAGTGCACATAAGCCAGGCATAAACGGAGGAAGGTGTTCCTCACCAACTACTAGGGTTGCCAACTTTCTCACTCCCAAATAAGGGATAAAAGGTCAAAATAAGGGACAAATTCCCTACAGCAATTTGTTGACAGACTCGGTTGTGGCTGCGTGAATGATGAGTTGGCCCAGGTGCTGGACTGCACACAAAGCCCAGCCGGCTTGCCAGGTGAAGAGTTTTGACCCGGGCACAAAGTCCGGCACCCTATCCAACTCATGAACCGATGATCGGCCATGAAAAGGAGGGGTGGTGGTGTCGATGGTAAGCGAAGTTCCGAAGGTCGGACAGCTGGCCAGCCTGCCGACCGACGGGGGCATGGGTGAGGAGCTGCTGCTGCACCCCTAGGGCTGTATTACATTGGGACGGGTGAGGCATGGCCGAACGTGGCGGTCCAACCTGACAGTCCCCTCGACCCGAGCAGAAATAGGACAGTTGGCAACCCTACCAAGTACTCACCCACCTGTTCTGTCAAGCACCAGCTGCCTTAACTGTGACAGAGTATACAGTTCCAACAATGGCCTCATCAGTCATGTCAGACCCAGAGTTAAAAATAAGGCATCCTGATTCTGAGGGACTGCATAAGATTTCTAAAATAAAGTCACTTGATCTACAAATATCCCACAAACTTAATCTGATGAACTAACACCACAACATTTGGAAGTGCCCTGAAATGTCAGACTGCTTCTATGTTCAATTCCTAAGACAAGACCGAACCTTCAATCTACTCACTCAGCACAAGAATGTTATTTCAATGGAGAATGAATTTACATAAATATAAGTCCTATGGAACAAAATGTTTCAGCAATTACCAAATAACAGAAGATAATTTGGATTGTTATATCTCCAGTGCCACTCCACAACTTGCTGTTGCTTTTGCTTAAATTGAAAACCAGTAAACTGACAATCTGAAACTTTGGACATTCTTTACCATTTACTTAAGGCCTTGTTCAGCTTTCATAAATGCAATGTTTTCCAATATTTTTTTAAAGGAGGCAAAGCTGTTTGATCAACTTTTCTTTTCTTATTATTATGACACACAGTCATTAATTCTTCACAATCATCAGGTGGAGTTGTATTCAGACCAATGGGAAGCCAATATCACACTGTCAGGCTGCTCTCTAATAAGTCATCCATGACAGTTATCTATCCGACAAAACACCTTGCCTTTGACTTCTGTATCAAACTGGCGAGTTAAATATGTCCACCCTGCTCTCAGTACGAACCTTAAACATTCCAAGGTTAAAATGAGTAAGTGTGAAATTCCTTTTACCAACTGCCTCTACAGAGTAAACCAACCTGGAGTTCCTACCATTTTCACTGGTGTGAAATATATAGGTCCACGTAAGGGCTTATTGCTGTGTTGTACAGCTCATAATTTTTAATTCATTTACTAAGGAAAGTAAGTAAATGTAGTAAAAATTCAGTCCACTGGACAATGCAACAGCAACAGATTTTAATTGTTAATTATTTTTAAAAGTTAAGGAAAAATTCTCCATTTATGACAGATTTAAAATCTCACTCAAAAGTAATAGTTGGGGGCTACGACTGCGTCTTAAGTGTCAGAGATATTGCTTCTTAAATATCAAAGATATGAAAGTCAAAACAAAGCCCTGTGTCTTGGCTTTTTACACCACATTAGTTTCATTCTTCTAAACTGATTTATGAAATATGATTTCAAGTTAGTTTGAGAGACCGAGCAAAAATAAAGAGAATCTTAAAACATGCAGAACTTACATTACAATTATACCTTTTAACAGAGACCACCCCCCCCCCTCCCCCACCAACACCAAATATTGCTTTGTAATTATTTTAAACCACAATAACAAATGAATTAAAAACATGTGATAGGTTATTAATAAAGTGGCAATTGGTGAGATCATTCAATTCCCCAAACATTTAATTAAGTTATGTCAGGTCATAACTAGATTTTATGAAGTAATAAAACAGTAATTAAATTGCATTTCACATATGTTCACACAGTTCATATTACTTTTGGGCAGTTTAATGATGCAAATTACAAAAACATGATCTGCAAGTATTGCTAAAATCAATGTCAATACCTCTCTCATTATTCAAATTTTCACCATAGATCTTCCTGTATTTCAAAACAAGTTCCTCAATGTAAGAGGGTCTATATTAACAAGTCATCTCAACACTTAACTCTATTCAATCACCAGGAACACAAAACCTACTGAACATATGATGAAAGAGACAACTGGGTTTGTGACCAGTTTATAAATGGAAGAGTTTCTATTGAACTGAAACTTGCCTTGATAACTTCTCAACGTGCAGCAATTTGTGTCAATAAAAAATGTAATGACCTTGCACTCTGATTTATAACATCTTGTAAATCAAGAGGAATAAAATACAATTCCTCACTGCTATAACAACAAAATTATGATTTACAGTATATATGATATTATATCAGTATTAAGAGAATACATGATTTCACTTGCATTTAGGATAGATATTAAATGTATATAATGTTACCTCCTCCCAGAGCACTCACCTGTATTTTGATAGGCCAAGTGAAGTTACTAACATATACGTAGAATGTGATATTTGGATTGTTGTGAAAATTAAATTTTTCATAGGAGAATCCATCTCTGTACTCTTTAATGTTCATTTTTGAGATAATAGGTACTTCTTCCCCAGATATCGTCCCAGCTGCAAAGTAGAAATTCTCATTTAATAGCTAAACCAGTTGTGATTTACTTAAGTGAATTAAAGTGGAAACTTTTAAAAGAAAATTAAAATATTTCCATTGACTTCAATGAATCAACTGGGTAATATTTACTAAACATGCTCTTCTAGTTATTTTGTTCTTCGATGCATACATATATTGATAATTTAAACATGCCTTGAAGTCATAGAACATGAGAATCATATTGATCAATTAATGTTTGAAAGCACATTAAGGTAAAAGGTAGAAAGGTAAATAGATATTAAGGAAATATGGAATAATGAGATAAACCTATATGCTGCTCCTGCTCAAGCCTATTTTGCAGTTTAATAAGATCATGATCGATCTGACTGTAACTTCTCCATATTCTCATCATTAGGTTGTGACATAAAATGGATGAAGGAGAGCCAGTGGATGTCGTGTATCGGGCCTTTCAGAAAGCATTTGATAAGTTCCCACACAGGAGATTATTGGGCAAAATTAGAGCACATGGTATTGGGGGTAGGGTATTAAAAGAGAGTTAGATTGAGCTCTATCAGGAGAGGGCAGGCACGGGTTATTTATTGTGGATGATCAGCCATGATCACAATGAATAGGCCAAATGGCCTTCTCCTGCACCTATTTTCTATGTTGTCAAGATTCCTCATGATCAAATATGTTGCAATTAAGTCCCCTCGAATGCTTCTAAGGACCAGCAGATACAAGCCTAACCTGCCCAACCTTTCCTCCCTGGACAACTTATTAATTTCAGCTGTGCGTTTAGGAAACTTTCTCTGATCTCCTTTCAATTACTTTAAATAAGGAGACAAATATTGCACACAGCATACCAGATGTGGTTTCACCAATGCCCCATATAATTGAAGCATAAATGAATTTTACAATTGAGTCCTCTATCAATAAATGTTAACATTCTAGTAACTTTCCTGCATACATTCATACCTGCATGTTGGCCTGATTCGAACAATGGAGTAGCTGAACAGATACTGTCCACATGATTTCTCAAAATATTCAATTAATTTACACCGAGTATCAAACATTGTTATATGGTTATATGGTTATAACAGCAAACACTAAATACGTCGGAATTGACGAGAATGGTATCACAAATATTCTCCCACTGAGCAAATGAAAACCTGATTTGAAATGTAGGTGTCTGAGGGAAAGACATGTGTTTTTTTTTGTTTTTGCATCATTTTATCACAGGATTTAAATAACGTGGAAGTACACCGTGCGTATAACGTTATAATTTGCATTTCAACTGTGCACAATCCATTTATTCTTAAATTTCAATAGGAATTTGTTTAATTATTTCACCATTGTGTTCTCTGGCTTGGAATTTTGATAATAATAATTTAAGAAAAACAACAGATTTACTTTTGAAAAAATATATGTACTTATGAAGGCTTAAGAGGCAGAGAATGAACCAGGCAGAAAGCTCTTTTCAATTGCACATGTAAAGTTCAGGAGTTTGATTGCCTAACTCCATGCTGGACAACATACGAATAGAATACTATCCATTTGTTAATATACTACAATTGCAAAGAGCACAGCCCTGGTAAAAACATGACAATCAATCATTACTGAATTATTTTTTTCTTTAAAAATCTATATTAATTTCATTGGCCAACAAGAACTATGGATTTAATATAAATTATCAGACAACCTCTGACTTAATATTAACAATTTTTGAATATCTTTTAATAAAATATGTTCTGCACGATCACAAATTAATTAATAAGTAATAGCTGCCAGGAGAAAGTTCTCTTAGGTGAGCTTAAACTGTCTCATATTTTACTAGCTTCAAAAATATTAATACTAACAATTTCAAAAACAATTTAAATCAAAATGTAAAGCAATGCTGTTTATCAAGTTATGCACATGAAGCTTAATATATATATAAATGTGATTATATCTCCAGTACATAGGTAAATTCTTTGCTTTAAAATAATACCCATCATTTCCTGCATCTGCAATGTTTGAGCTGTTTAATAAAGTACAAAAATCATCTACTTCTAAACATCCTTTAATCATAAACTATATATTGCAACGTGACATTCAACATTGAAGCCAATTTATGTCACACTTTTGGAAGCAATTTTTGTTCCACCCGTTTCAAAAGGTAGGCTGGTCTGGAGGGTAAGATCACTAGCAAATTGTATACAGAAGTCAGAAGATGGCAATGGCCGACTATTTTTCAGATTCGTAGTGTATGACCGGCGATGTGCCGTGGCGGTTAGTGCTGGGTCCAATGTTGTTTGTCATCTACATGAACAAGTTGGATGAAAATGTAGATGACAAGGATAGTATGTTAGCAGAGGAGAACAAAATTGGTGATAATATGGACAACAACATTTATGACAAGATCTAAATCAACTGGAAAAGTGGGCAGAGGAATGGCAGATTGAATGTAACGCAGACAAGTATAAATGTGATGCATTCTGGGAAGGTAAATATGGGCAGTACATACATAGTCGATAGCAGGGTTCTGTATAGTGCCGTTGAATGAGAGAAAGAGAGCTAGGTGTAAAAGTATATTGTTTCCTCAAAGTGACATGTCCTGCTCCCGACAGCAGTCGGAATTCAAGGATTTACGGGAAGCGGTTGGCAATGACAGGAGAGAGGTGGTCAGACAGAGAAAACTGCCAGAGGTATGCGGGCCGGCAGAAGGTGCTAAGGTGGTGGCCGGTTCTGCTGCTGGTCCCGGCAGCCACTCGCAGCAACCCAAGTTACTTCCCTCCTCTGGTCCCTCCCCGGCCACAATGCGGTAGCTCCGTGCCCGGAGCACCACGGCAGCGGTGAGTGAGTGAGTGAGTGAGTGAGTGAGTGAGTGAGTTGCTGGCATGGTCCACAACCTCCTCCTTCTCAATGTTCCTACTCTCCCTACAACTTTACCCCTGGTGACCCAGCCAAATTGTGCAGCCCAGAACGTGCTGACCCGGGCCAGACTCCCCACATTCTGCCAACAAAACTCTCCCCCTCTCTCCCCCCCCAGCGGCGCTGTCCTTTGGTGGCGCCATCAAGTGTGGCTGCCTCGCCAGCAGCTGTCTGTCCTTTCATCCTTTTTGTTATTTTTAGTCTGTCTAAAAGTTTGTTTTTGGAGGTCCTTTAGTCTTTTTTATGTGGCGAGTGGGGGGGGGGAGGAAAGAGGGGACTTCCCCCCCTCCCCCCACCCCCCCCCCCCCCCCCACCCCCCCCCCCCCCCCCCCCCCCCCCCCCCTCTCCAAAGCGGCAACTGCAGAGGCCTCAATAGGCCCCGACCACGGGTGAACAAGAGGAAGATGACTGAACTCTGTTGCCTTCCCTCACAGTGTGAAACGTGATTCTGCTGTGGGGAGATGTTTTTATGTTTTATGTTAAATTCTATAGTGTTGCGTTTATCTTATTTGTGTGCTGCATGGTAACTCAAATTTCACTGGACCAATTGGTGTATGTGACAATAAATGTCCTTTGTCCTTTTACAGCCGCCTCCACTTTGCAGCCGCTTCCATTCAGCTGCCAGCAATGAGTGATTGACTTGGCTATCCATCAGTACAGCAACATCGTTCTTGATGTTGCTGTACTGAGGGATAGCCAAGTCTATCTTTCTTGGCTAACAACCTAACCTTCGGCCTCCAAGATGCGGGCAAATTTTCATGCCTTATTTTTGGATAAAAAATAGCGTCTTCATTGCCGGGAAATACGGGTATATTGAACAAATGCTCTTGCTCATACACAGACTCAACAATTTCATTTAGGATCAAACTAAGTTGGAATAACAATATTTCAGATAGGAAGCATATTTGAATCAATTACATCCAGAACATCTACCGGTCCAGATCAGATAAAGCCAAACGCCCAATTAGGTTATCTATTTCAAAAATAATGCACAGTGAACAGACAAAAACTTTGATGACCCTAGATTTTGAGACTGGCTTATATTAAATCATAGAAATCATAGCTTAAGTCTAGAGGTTATCTGGACACTTGACAAAGATCAAGTGCGTTATTTTGGAAAGAAATACACAAGGAACTGTTCTTAGACGTAACTTTTCATCAAATGATTGTTTACATATGTGAACCTTAATAAGGAAATTTGTGGATTAAATCACGTGGACATTTGAACATGCTGTACTAAAGAAATCAATTTGCTTTTGTAAAACGCACCTGTTGATCCAATGGACCAAGTGACATTTAAGTTGAAGTTGTTGGATGCATTGATGGATAAATCAAGGTCTTTGTTCATCTGCACAAAAGAAATATAAGTTATGCAACTAAATCATTTTACAGTAATGGTGGAGATAATAAAGAGAAAGAAAGATTTGTACTTATATAGTTCTTGCCATCAACCTTACATGACATTCCAAAGTGCACATTCTAGAACTACATTCTAACTAGTTTTGTAGTTAGTTCCAGCATAAACTCCTCATGAAGTACTTTTGAAGTGAAGCCATTGCGATTTTGCAGGAAACCTGCCAATCTATTTACAGTGCATTCAGAAAGTAGTCAGATCCCTTCACTTTTTTCACATTTTGTTATGTTACTGCCTTATTTTAAAATGGATTAATTTTTTTATCATCAATCTAGAAACAATACCCCAGAATGAAAAAGCGAAAATAGGTGTTAAGAAATGTTTGCAATGTAATGAACAAAATAACTAAAATATTACATTTACATAAGTATTCAGACCCTTTGCTATGACACTCAAAATTGACCTTAGGTTCACCCTGTTTTCATTGATTACCCTTGAGATATTTCTGCAACTAGATTGGAGTCCACCAGTGGTAAATTAAATTGATTGGGCATGATTTGGACACACATGTCTGTATAAGGTCCCACAGTTGACAGCATGTCAGAGCAAAAAGCAATCCATGAAGACGAAGGAATTGTCCATAGACCTCCGAGACTCAGATCTGGGGAAGGGTGTAAAACAATTTCTGCAGCATTGCAGGTCTCGAAGAGCACAGTGGCCTCTGTCATTCTTAAATGGAAGAACTTTGGAACCACCAGGACTCTTCATAGAGCTGGCCGCCCAGCCAAACTGAGCAATCAGGGGAGAAGGGCCTTGGTTAGGGAGGTGACCAAGAACCTAATGTCACTCTGACAGAGCTCCAGAATTCCTCTGTGGAGATGGGAGAACCTTCCAGAAGGACAACCATATCTGCAGCACTCCACCATTCAGGCCTTTATGGTACAGTGGCCAGACAGAAGCCACTCCTCCGGAAAATGCACATGACAGCCCTCAGCCAAAAGGCACCTAAAGGAATCTCAGACCATGAGAAACATGATTCTCTGGTCTGATGAAAACAAGATTGAACTCTTTGGCACCGCTCATCGCCCGACCAATACGGTGAAGAATGGTGGTGGCAGCATCATGCTGTGGGGATGTTTTTCAGCGGCAGGAACTGGGAGAATAGTCAGGAACGAGGAAAAGATGAACGGAGCAAAGTACAGAGAGATCCTTTATGAAAACCTGCTCCAGAGCGTTCTGGACCTCAGACTGGAATGGAGTTCACCTTCGAACAGGACAATGACCCTAAGCACACAGCTAAAACAACACTGGAGTGGCTTGGTGACAAGTCTGTGAATGTCCTTGAGTGGCCCAGCCAGAGCCCGGACTTGAACCCAATTGAACATGTCTGGAGGGACCTGAAAATAGCTGTGCATTGACGCTCCCCATCCAACCTGACAGAGCTTGAGAGGATCGGCAGAGAAGAATGGGAGAAATTACCCAAACACAGGTATGTCACGCTTGTAACGTCATACCCACGAAGACCCAAGGCTGTAATCGCTGCCAAAGGTGCCTCAACAAGGTACTGAGTAAAGGGTCTGAATGTACTTTGTAATTATGTAAATGTGATATTTCAGTTGTTTCTTTTTAATTAATCTGCAAAAATTTCTAAACACCTGTTTTTGCTTTTTTATTATGGGGTGTTGTGTGTTGATTGATGATTAAAAAAATAATTAAATTCATTTTAGAATAAGGCTGTAACGTAACAGAATGTGGAAGAGTGAAGGGGTCTGAATACTTTCTGAATGCACTGTATGAACAACAAAAAGCGGAGCTGGAAATAATACCAGATGGTCGGTTTCAGTCATTTTTAGTTGGGGAAAAGATTGGCCAGAACATGTAATAAATCTACTTTTAAAAATTAGCATCTCTCTCATTCACCTAAGCAAGCAGAGTAGGGAATTGAATTGAGAATTAAATTTCTCTTACAAAAGATGTACAGGTACTTTCAACTCTACCATGTCCCTTAGTAAACTACGCGATTTTTACTCCTTTTCTGGAGTGGGACAAGAATGTACGATTTTCTCAGTCAGAGGCAAAAATGCAGTCAAATGAGCCACATTTGAAAACGAAAGTCCTCACTGAAACAGGAAAATGCATTTATTGATATGGCACATTTTTTGAAATGTTGCACAAAATATGGAATTAAAAGCATGAGCATTGCTAATCTATTCAGGAATTTATTTAACCCAATAAACATTTACATTGTCCACCATTTTATCGGAAGCAACAACTATAATTGGAAATATTAACAACATTATTATTTTTATTGCAAGTTATTTATAAAATAAGCAGCAGATTACAGGCAAGCAGTTTCACTTTTACATGTGACTCTCATCCTTGGTGAACTGTATTTTTTATTGTCTGCAGGGGAAACAGCAATCACAAACCAAAATTATTTGCATGCAGTACACTTTGAATTATGTATGAAAACTACATGGAATACAAATTGAAATACTGTACAATGTGTAAACAAGACATACATATTTTTAAATATATAAGATGAATGACCAAATACAGACATCAGTTGCACTCTAGATGCACAACACTACAAAGCTGTTGGGAACCTAAGTGTTATTTTCATTGCTGTTAGGGTGTTGACCAGCTGTTTGTGTCTGTGCCCTTTTCACTTGAACTGGGGAATTAAACTCTCACACGGTAATAAATAAAAATATATTTTAAATATATTTTAACACAACTATATTAGAACAGGATTGTGCAGCTAACCAATAATAAAATTAACATCAATTCCGTTTTTTTGTTTTTGGGGATGAAAAATCCAATGAGCAGAGCAAAAGGAAAGGGGAATTAGATTATCACCATAATAATGAACGCTGTATGTTTGCCAATCAAGGTCACAAACATATTATGCATAAACTGCATCTGTAAATTTTATTTTATGTACAAAATTCACTGACACAAGCACTGCAGCTGTGAATGAGCAGTGAGCCAATCCATTGATAAACACTGGAATATGCTGGAGAACAGTAGTTTGCTCATATGATCCCACAGTACATCTATGGTCTTGTCATTGTGCCCAACAGCAACTAACATAAAAACAGGAGGTCTTTTGGGCTATCAAACCCATTTAGCAATTTTTCAAGGTCATAGCTGATCTTCTACCTCAGTGCCATTTTCTTGCATAATTACCACAACCTTTGATTTGCTTAATATCCATAATTCAATTGATCTCTTTCTGAAAAAAGAGAATGATTGAGCTCCCACAGCCATCCAGGCAGAGGTCCAAATATTCATCACCTCTGTATGAAGGTATTTCACAACGCAATCCAAACAAACCTACCCATTATTTTGAAACTTTGCCATTGATCCAAACCTTCTAAAGGAAACATTTACCCTGCATCAGAAGTCAAGAGTTTTGTATTGTCACATGTCCCAAAACGGAATGACGAGATTCTTATTTCTCAGCAGCACAACAGGTATAAAAACACAGTACTCTATAAACACCATAATAAACAAACCAGCACATAAAGAACAAACAATAATACCAAAGCAAAAACAATGCCCTCAGGTCTACTCCTTTTGAAGTTGAAGGTTGTCATTTTTAATAGCCTGATGGTTGTTGGGAAGAAGCTGCTCCTGAACCTGGAAGTTACAGTTTTCAGGCTCTTATACCTTTTTCTCAATAAGGGCATGGCCAGGGAGATGTGGGTCTCTCCAAGGATGCGTTTTAATGCAGTGACCCATGTAGATTTATTTGATGGTGGGAGGACAATACCTGTTATGGACTGGGCAGAGCTCATCATTTTTTGTTCACCATATCCCTGCCTCATTGGGCTTTAAGTATGTAGTAAGTGAGATGTCCCCTCATTCTTCTGCACTTTAAAGAAAAGGAATTCAAACCAGCATAGATCAGCCACAATCATATTAATGACAAGGGCAGATGGAGAGGCCCGGCTGCCTACTCCTGCTATTTTCTCATGTTCTGATGAACTAAAATATCAGCAATGTGTGCTTTCCACAAATGCTTCCTGATCTCCTGAGTGTTTCCAGCATTTGGTGGCGTTGTATCAAAAACCATGATCTAATTTGTTTTGCGACAACCTGCATTCACCTAGCTAGAGGTTGGGACAAATTGTAGCACTTTTTATAAACAATGTTGAATTTTAGCTGAAAATTCTCAGTAAAGAAAAGTGCATCTTTCAAGTTACTCCAAGTAATATGATGACAGTTCAACTGTATAATTAGACAAACTAGGACATGAATTATCAAAAAATAAATGGTCCTTTGGGTGGGATATACTAACAAATATTGCCAGTTAGATCAATTCTTCCTGCTGCTTTG
Source organism: Leucoraja erinaceus (assembly GCF_028641065.1). Taxonomy (NCBI): domain Eukaryota; kingdom Metazoa; phylum Chordata; class Chondrichthyes; order Rajiformes; family Rajidae; genus Leucoraja; species Leucoraja erinaceus. The sequence continues at coordinate 23,607,907 of NC_073391.1, read as the reverse complement.
ATGTATGTCAAGTTGAACCCACATCCAATGCCAGTGCTGCTTTGAACACAGAATCAAACAGTATTAGAAACAAATTAGACCAAGAGCTCCTGAAAAACAAAGTTAGGAATATACACAGACTTTAAAAACTAAGGGATTAACTTTTCAGAAAAAGTAGAATGGATATTTTCTACAATTGCAGTTGAAAGTAATTACAAGCAAATAACAAAGTGCTGGAAGAACTCAGTGGGTCATGCAGCATTTGTGGTGGGAATGCACAGACGACGATTCAGGTTGGGACCTTTCTTCAGTCTGATACTGCCTGACCTGCTGAGTTCCTCCAGCACTTGGCATTTTGCTCAAGAATACAGCATCTGCAGTTTCTTGTGTCTCTTTGAAATTAATTGAAGGTAGTGCTGCTACAGTGCATGTTTCCATAGCACATATAGGATTGATGAATAGGGAAGACTATTTTTATTGCACTGGCAATTGGTTGTATCGTAATTTTAATCATGAACTAGAGAACCTTTTGAAAGTTACTTTGAAAATTGACAAACCTCAAACCATTTTGGAAACAATTCAGTGTTGGAAGAAAAAGATTTAATCTCTCAAAAGTAAACAAACATCATTGTCTCTTACGAACACAGTTGCAACTTTCACCGGAGGCAGCTATTGAAGTTGACAAGCAATCATTTCTATTGATACTTGTGCAATGATGCTCTGTTAAACAATGTAATATATGGTCTTTGGAGATACAAATGTAAATGTTGGCATTGTGAGGGAAAAAAAACGATGTGCTAATCTTGTATAGTACGGGTGTCAGAGGTTATGGGGAGAAGGCAGGAGATTGGGGATAAGAGCGACAGATAGATCAGCCATGATTGAATGGCAGAGTAGACTTGATGGACCACATGGCCTAATTCTACTATCACTTATGATCTCATGAACTCAGAAGGTCAGGCAGCATCTGTGAATGAAAATGGACACACGATGTTTCGGCTCAGAACCCTTCATCTGACTGATTGTTGGGGGTGGGGGGGAAGGACGATGAAAAAGAGAGGTGTGGGTGGGACAAAGCCTGATAAACGATAACTAGAGAATAGAAACAAGGAACTGCAGATGTTGGTTCACAAAAGGGGGGGAAGGAAGAAATGGATGTGAGTCCAGGTGGGGCACAGAGAAGGTAGATGGAGGCGGTAGGAAAGTGGGGTTAGCAGATGGGTGGAGTAAGGGACAAATGCCAAAAGTAACAAGGAGAGAAAAGGATGTCAGATAAGGAAAGAAGAAGCGTGGGAGAGAGGGATATGGGTATGCGGGGCCAGGAAGGAGGGGGGGGGGGGAAAAAAAGTAAAAATGGGGTTCACCCCTCTTTCCCCTCACACCCATATCTCTTCCCCCAGCCTTCCACTCTTTCACATTCCTAATCTGTCAAACGTTTGGCTCCTTTTCACTTCCAGCTTTGGCCATTTACTCCACCCGTTTCCCAATCACTCCCCCACCTGCAACCAACCATCACTTGCCAGACTTTGCCCCAACTCCACCGCACTTTTCCAACATTCTTCCCCATATTGAATCAATCTGAAGAACGATCTCCACCCAAAATGTCACCTGCCTATTTCCCAGCTGACCTGCTACCTGACCTGCTGTCTTCTGCCAGCACTTGGTTTTCTCGCTCAACATGCACCCTTTAGCATTAGGACCTTGCAGTCACAACAAATAAACCCATTCCTGTTAGAAAAAACCTTTATTTTTGAAAATCTTGCAGGTGAACTGAAGCTAATGCCAAGCTGACCCTCACTATCACTCCACTTTCCCATTGATACAATGTTATTATTATAAGGAACATGACCACTGCAACATGGCAGAACTACTTATACAGTTAGCCCATAAAGAAAATATGGTAGACACAAATTGCTGGAGTAACTCAGCGGGATAAGCAGCATCTCTAGAGAGAAGGAATGGGTGATGTTTCGGGTCGAAACCCTTTCCTACAAATAAAGAAAATATAATATTTTTCTCACTCACATTTATGCATCAATTATTTTATTAACTAGATAAATCTGAAAGTATTCAAACATTTTAACTTTAGAATGAAAATGTATGGAATAAGCTTTATTTTATTTTAACGCACTATTGTGCTGAAAATAGGCAAAAATGCCGGAGAAACTCAGCAGGTGAGGCAGCATCTATGGAGCGAAGGAAATAGAGTTCTGAAGAAGGGCCTCAATCCGAAACATTGCCTATTTCCTTCGCTCCATAGATGCTGCCTCACCCGCTGAGTTTCTCCAGCATTTTTGACTACCTTCGATTTTCCAGCATCTGCAGATCCTTCAGATTGTGCTGAAAATGCTATTTTATTCAATTCTATTTTATTTTATTCTACACCGGAAAAGGTACCTTTTGGCAAATACTACAAATGGCTATGCCATCTAAAGTTGAATCTCCTACTGACAGAGAGGTGGTATATGTAGAACAATCCTTTGATATGGAGGCATAAGAAATGTATGTATTTTCTTTACAAAGGAAGGGGTTCAGCTTCATCACACAGATGAAATAAACATTTGCGTTACACGTCCCATAGATTTACAAAAATAGGCCATGCCAGAAATGGAGAGCAGATGCTGGACCATGTAACAATAATGTACAAGCTTGCACAATGTCCAATTACTAATAAGATGTATTTGTACTGCACTTTAAATGACAGAGATGAGACTAATATGAGATCGTGTTGCCTCGTGCATTGAGTACTACGAGGATTGGTGCAAACACTACCTCAACCACTTTCTATGCCCATTTGTTCCCTATACACACCACCCTCCATGTGAAAAAATTGCTCCGCAGGATCCTATTAAATCTTTCCACTCTTACTTTAAATCTATGCCCTCTAGTTCTTGATTCCTCGACCCTGGGGAAACGATTGTGTGATTCACCTTATCCATGCCTCTCCAGAATATAATCACTCAAACCTATGTTCCAAAGAATAAAATCCTAGCTTGCCAAACCTCTAATACAACTCAGTCCCTCGAGTACTGGCATCATCCTCATGAATCTTTTGTGCACTCTTTCCAACTTAATGACATCCTTCATATAGCAGGGTGACCAAAACTCCATGTGCCGTCTTACCAACGTTAGCGGTTATGGTGGCGCAGCACTAGAGTTGCTGCCTTACAGCGAATGCAGCGCTGGAGACCCGGGTTCGATACCGACTACGGGTTTGTACATTCTCCCCATGACCTGCGTGGGTTTTCCAGAACAAGGGGTCACAGTTTAAGGATAAGGGGGAAACAGAAGGTAGTTGAGGCCAGTTCATTGGCTATATTTAAGAGGGAGTTAGATGTGGCCCTTGTGGCTAAAGGTATCAGGGGGTATGGAGAGAAGGCAGGTACAAGATACTGAGTTGGATGATCAGCCATGATCATATTGAATGGCAGTGCGGGCTTGAAGGGCCGAATGGCCTACTCCTGCACCTATTTTCTATGTTTCTATGTTTCTCCAAGATCTTTGGTTTCCTCCCACACTCCAAAGACGCACAGGTTTGTAGGTTAATTGGCTTGGTAAATGAACAAAATTGTCCTTAGTGGGTGTAAGATAGTGTTAATGTGCAGGGATCGCTGGTCGGCGTGGACCAAGTGGGCCAAAGGGCCTGTTTCCACTCTGTATCACTAGACTAAACTAAACGTGTACAACTGTAACATCCCAAATACAAAACTCCATTCTGTGACAGATGCATTTTCACACAAAGGGTGGTGGGTATATCGAACAAGCTGCCAGATGAGGTAGTTGAGGCAGGGACTATCCCAACGTTTAAGAAACAGCTAGACAGGTACAAGGATAAGACAAGTTTGGGGGGGGATATGGACTAAACGCATGCAGGTGGGACCAGTGTAGCAGGGATATGTTGGCCGGTGTGGGCACGTTGGGCCAATGGGCCTGTTCTCACATCGCATCACTCTTTGATTCTATGTCTTTATGAAGGCCAGAATGACAAAAGCTTTCATAAGATAGGTCTAGAGAATGGGTTGGGTAAATTATTTCAAGAGAAACTTCAACGAAAAACAGTATGAGCGGTTGAGCGAGAGTAATTTAAGCATCAATTATTTGCAATAATATGACAGATGGTGCGAAAAATCCAAGTTGTTAAATATATAATTCTCATCATGTACCATAAGGCAAAATAAATGTTTCATACACTTTATCGCCATTAAAGAATAATGTTAAAGTACAACATATTTGACGTGTTTTTTAGGTTAGGCACCAAATGCATGGAGTGTATGAAGTGAGTTTACAGAACAACAAGTTTCATTATTTGATATTTTGTTATTTTTGTTATTTTGATATTTACCAGATTATGCAAATCAGTTTGCACAGTTCATCCTCCTTCAAGTTTCCTGTAATGCTTTTATGATGTGACATTGGTGTATTCTAGTTCAGTTGTAGAAGTAACTAATGCTCGCTCCAAGTTGAAACAACAGCTGGTGAGAGCAAAGTGACATCTTGCACTGAGCAGCCAACCTAGAATTAGTTCCTTCATCATGTTGAAATATTCAATTGTTTGAAATAACTGCTTATCTCTTACTGCGAGTGAGCTGTTTTATAAAGCTTAACATAGGATGAATAAGGCAGTGAAAATGCATGCGGTTAACTCCAAGTGCAGCCTCAAATCTGCATCTCAAAACTCCACACCAGAATGCTTTGCATCTACTGTTTCTCAGATGTAACCAATGCACAAAGTAGCAAAGTATCATATTAGTCTAGTCTCTTATTTAAACTTCAATTAGAAAGTCAACATTTCATCTGTTTTATCCGTAATTGAATATTGCACAGGCAAGCATTTCTAGTATTATATGGTCTAGAATCTGATTTCTAGCTGTGCAATAAATAGATGATGATTTTTGCCCATTATATGTATTATGTGCAATGTGTCCATTTATTTCACCTTTACGACAGATTTGAACCCGTGTTTCCAATGAAAATCATTTAAACGTCCTTAATGCGAATGGATATTTCTATATATATGTTATACTATGTAACAGTTAGCAGAGGAGACAGTGATTCAGCTTTTATTGACATGCCATTTGCAGTATTTAATAAACTGTTCCGTATCCAGTGCAAATTAAAATTGCATTCTCAGCACATCAATGAAAAGAAGCCTATTCCATACACACAAAAATACTGTCCGGTTGACCTGGTTAATAAATCTAATGACACATAAATGACAATGAAACCAGGTATTACTTTTTACTCTTCAAGAAGGAACTGCAGATGCTGGAAAATCGAAGGTAGACAATAGTGCTGGAGAAACTCAGCGGGTGCGGCAGCATCTATGGAGCGAAGGAAATAGGCAACGTTTCGGGCTAAAACCCTTCTTCAGACATTTGTCTACCTATTACTTTTTACTTATGGGCTAATTGTAATAGCTTGCAATTGCCATTGTGGTATTCATTCTAAAATCTCTTAGGTTTTAAACTCTGTTTTTGCAGTCGTACCTTCCCATCTTTTAAGAGCTTTCAATCTACATTGTTTCTTATACCATTTGTTTCTGTGGCCTGGAGCCACAGCCAAATACTGTTTGAGTTCAACTTCACTTAAAGAAGCAGTAAAACTTTTGATCTAACTGGGTAAACGTCTTCAAAGGACCATTTTTGACAAATCACATCCAGGTTTGTCATTATAGAAGAACTGTCATTACATTATTCAGAGGAAACAGAAGGATACACTTCTCTGTATCAGTATAAATGCAGTATAAATGCATGCCATTCAACCTTGTTTATAAAAAAGTGCTGTGATGTCCCCTTAAATGAGGCCACAACCTTCAGCAAGGTGAAAGCAGCAAATAATGAAACAAATTAATTTTTGGTGGTGATCATACACCAAAATATTTTTGTTGTCAATATGTAGCCACTATTTTTTATTTTGTATATTCTTTGAAATGCAGAATATCTACTTTTAATATTTTGTTTTACTCCTGTGCTCTACCTTCTTTCTTTATCTATCTATCTATCTATCTATCTATCTATCTATCTATCTATCTATCTATCTATCTATCTATAAAACTCTGGGGCCATCCGACCGACTGCCGTCCGGCGCCCTTCCTGCCTTTCAATTCGTGCCCGATACTCGCAGATGTCCAATCGGAATGGCCGATGCTCGCAGATGTCCAATCGGAATGGATTCATTTGCATGTACGGCTGCCGGCTGCATTTCTTCCTTTGATTCATTGCCACGCCCAATCCAGACGCTCAATCTCCGAGATCTTTTCCATTTCGGTAGAGATTTCGCTTTTCTTTCTAAGTATCCGTTCCTCATTACATTTCGTCGGGTTGAAGTGCACGTTTTTAATCAAATCCTTCTCTCCCCCCCCCCCCCTCCACACCCAAGTATTTCAAAATTAACTGGCTTCTCCATTTACATGTCAGCTTCCAACACACTTCGAAACAAAGTTGCAAGACAGGAACACTCTGAACTTTTCACTGCTGCAGCAGGCAGGGTAGGTGCCATTGGATTTTGTTTTTAAATCCACTGCTGAGGGAGGCAGGGCAGTGCTGGAATCTTACTTTTGGGAACGGCTTCAGTTCCATTGGAGGAGACGGGTGCATGGTGGAATATTGGGTTGGGGGATCGCACCATTGGGGGAGCAGACCCAACGGGTCTGCACTTGGTCTAGTATACTTTTAAAACTCTCGCCCCATCCGACCACCTGCCGTACGGATCCCTTCCTGCCTTTCGATTCGTTCCCGCCGTGCGATGTCACAATGCCCGATGCTCGCGGACGTCCAATCGCGATGCCCGACGCTTGCGGACGTCCAATCGGAATGGATCCATTTGCATGTACGGCTTCCGGCCGCGTTTCTTCCTTTGATTCACCGCAACTCCGAAACCGGACGCAGAATCGCCGACGTCTTTTCCATTTCGGTAGAGATTTCGCTTTTCTTTCTAAGTATCCGCTCCTCATTACATTTCGTCATGTTTAAGTACACTTTTTTAATCAAATCCTTCACCCCCACCCCACCACAATATTTCAAAAATAAACAGGCTTCTCACCAATAGAAGCAGCCCCAGCCCCAGCCCCAGCCCCCTGGTGAATGTTCCATCGTGTGATGTCACAATGCCCAATGCTCACAGATGGCCAATCGGAATGGATTCATTTACATATGCCTTTGCAGGAGCCCAGCCCCTGGTGAACGTTCCATCGTGTGATGTCATAATGCCCAATGCTCAAATACAGTGTTGCCATAGAGAACGCTCAGCGATTATTCAAATTCTTCACTAACTGTCATTCTGACTTTGCTTGTGAAGTGAAAAGTCCTGAATTGCATTTGTCTGATGCAGGAAGATTGTTCCCGATGTTGGGGAAGTCCAGGACAAGCGGGACACGGTTTAAGGATAAAGGGGAAATTCTTTAATACTGAGATGAGGAAAACATTTTTCACACAGATAGTGGTGAGTCTCTGGAACTCTCTGCCACAGAGGGTAGTTGAGGCCAGTTCATTGGCTATATTTAAGAGGGAGTTAGATGTGGCCCGTGTGGCTAAAGGGATCAGGGGGTATGGAGAGAAGGCAGGTACAGGATACTGAGTTGGATGATCAGCCATGATCATATTGAATGGTGGTGCAGGCTCAAAGGTCCGAATGGCCTACTCCTGCACTTAATTTCTATGTTTCCCTCTCCCCACCCCTCTCCCTCTCCCACCCATCTCTCTCTCCCCCACCCCCTTCCCTCGCTACCACCACCCCCTTCCCCCTACCCCTCTGTCCCTCTTTCACCACTCCCCCTACCCCTCCCCCCCACTCTTCCACTTCTATCCCCCTTACCTCACGCCTCTCCCCCCCCCCCCCTCTCTCTTTCCCTCCCTTCCCCTCTCTCCCCCACCCCATCCCCTACCCCTCTGTCCCTCTTCCACCACTCCCCCATCCCTCTTCTACCACTCCCGCTACCCCTCTACCCCTCCCTCCCTCCCTCCCTCCCCACTCTTTCACTTCTCTCCCACTCTCTCCTCCCCCTCTCCTCACCCCTCTCCCATCCCTCTCCCTCTCTCCCCCCCCCCCCTTCCCTGTCTACCTCACCCCCTTCCCTCTCTCCCCCCCCACCCCCTTCCCCTATCCCTCTGTCCCTCTTCCATCACTCCCGCTACCCCCTCCCTCCACCTCCCTCCCCACTCTTCCACTTCTCTCCCCGTTCTCCTCCACTCTCCTCCCCGACTCTTTCCCCTCTTTCCCCCCACCTCTCCCCCATCCCTCCCTCCTCCCCATCCCCCCTTCCCCACATCTCTCTCCCCATCTCTCACCCCCTACCGCGCTCTACTTTCCCTCCCAAATCTATCCCGTTTCCTCCTCCTCCCTCCCCTCTTCACACATCACGCCCCCCTCCCCCCCCTGCAAACGCTGTTGGGGAAACAGACCCAACGGGTCTGCACTTGGTCTAGTAATCTATAAAATTGTACAAAACCATATTAAAAAACAGGTTTTATGTTAATTTCTGTAATATGAACATTACACAAATTTTGAGCAATGAAGTATCTGACCATATTGACCAACTGTGGCACTTCCATGTGTTTTATTTCTCAAAGTTTACTTCCATTAGACATCATTTTAAACTAGTTGCTAATCAAGCCTGTATGCCAAAGGAATGTATTGGGTCTGAATTATAGGCAGTTTATAGTTTAATGGATTATTCTTCCATAAACTTCTTTGCTTGTGTTTGTGCTTCCTTACAGTACACCAAAATTGAATGAGTAGTAAATTCATAACAAATATGAAAAGGCCACACAACACTCAAGCATGTTCTGCTATTCATAATAGCGTGACGATAATCCAGAAATGAAGATGAGGAGCCAGGTGTTTCGGGAGGTATATTAATCGCTGTCCTTCTCCTGACCAGACGAGTCTGCAAGAGGAAGATGGCATCTAAACCCCTGCCCTTTAACCCTTTAGCTAAGGGCCGCCTCCGGACTCATCCATTCCCGTGCCGAGGGGTTCGATAGTAGAATTGGCCCGACCCTTGGGAGCCGCCACAATCTGATCATTAACCTTATCACCACTTTGTTGTATGATCACCACCATTCTCCATTATCCTATAGTGCATAAACATATCAATCCTGAATCTCAGCCTCATATAGGCTGAAAACAGTGACACCCAGGTTCAAGAACCATCATCAGCCTCTTGAAATTTGTCAGCGCAGTATGTGGCGACTATTTGCATACCTTGGCGATGCAAGCAAAGATTTTCATTGTGTCTTGTCACATGTGACAATAAAGAATTCCAATAAAGTATTCCAACACTACGAATTGTTTTGTTTGCGATAAGGACTTTGAGCTTTTATTTTGCACTAACACTGTTTAATCTTTTGAACTTTTGTCTGCTTATTTATTGTGTTATATATGAGTACTGCATTTACAGACCTGTTATGTTGCTGCAAGTAAGAATTTCATTGTTCCATTTTGGATACTTGTCAATTGGCTTGTATCCATAGTATCGGGGCAGAGAATTCACAGCCCACTGAGGAAAGCATTTCTTCCCCATTGTCGTCTTGATGGATGTTCCTTTATCTTATATTCCCACAGCACAATTGTTATTTTATGCAGAGAGTGGTAGTTATCCAAAAAAGCACTGCTATGGTTGGTGGTAGAAGCAGACACAATAGTGCCATTTAACAGGCATCTAGATTGGCACATGAACACGTAGGAAATGGATGGATACAAATCATGTATAGGTAGGTGGGTTTTGTTTAATTTGGCATCATGATCAGCATAGACATTGTGGGCTGAAGGTCCTGTTTCAGTGCTTTTATGTTCTATGACTAGTTTTAGCATTTATACTGCTATCGTGCACTTCTCTCTTACTACAAGGTGGAATTTTAAGGTACCGTGGCATTACTTGAAAGAACAACTGGGACATCAATCCTAATCTGCTAGCCAGTGCTTATTCCATAATCAACCAAGCCATCAGCAAGGCTTTTGTTGAACATTTCATCTAAAAGAAGGCATTTCTGGCAAAGCAGCAATCTCCTAATGAAGCCAAGGATTATCAGCAGATATCTTGCTTAAATATCTTGATTTAAATTGAAACAACTGTTCAAAATTTATTCAGGCCACTGATGAAGTGCATTGTTGCAAAATCAAAATTAAAAAAAAACTGATCAAGGGTTTGTGCAAATTAAGATTTAAAAACTGTTGGATAGTAAAAGGGTCATTATAAATAAGATCAATCAAAATCTAGTTACTTTCATACTACAGTTTCAAAGTGGATGTTTTATGCAAATCAACGACCAGGATTTCTACATTACAAGAATGAATACATTTCAAAAGGATTTTATTAGCTGTAAAGTGCATTTAAATACACAGAGGTCATGAAAGGTGATACATAAAAGCAAGTCTTTTTTGTTTTTATAACAATGCTAACTAAAGCATGCAACCCAGAAACACCATAAAACCACATAACTGATTGACTGCCTGGGGTTGTTATCTGGCCTGTAGACTTCTATGTACACATTTACAGAGTTTTCAAAATGAAATATTTATTCATGTGCTTTAAATTTAAATTCAAAATACTTGTGCATTTTGTCCAAAAGACCAAAAGAATTCCTCAGTACTCTTGCATCACATAGATTCATCATAGTTATTAATTTGATGTACAAACTAAAAAAGTAATGAAATCCCAAAACAAAACACTCAAAAATTGCAGTCATAGTTTGTTACCATTCACTGCAAAACACAGCTCATTCTGCTTACTTACACAATTTACCAGCACGATCTCAGCTTTTTTTTTTTAAGAACAAAATATGACCAAACAATCCAAAGGGCATTAAAACAGGTTCCTGCACTTCAGTGCATCATGGTAAGATGGCCTTAAACATGGCTCCTCTCCAAAGAACCTCTACAGCGGCTACACCAAGCTTCAGTGCATCCCTCAGGTTCAGGCCAAACCAATAGGGATGTTTCACCAAGTTGATAATCTTGCACCAGCAGTTCAGTTATGTTTCAATGCGCATCTCCAGACACACTCTATACAGTACATGACTCCAATGCTAAGCTGGTGTATGCGATGAAACTCTACAAAGCGCACTGCATCCCTTTCCAGAACTTATTGGCAGATGCACATTCCAAAAGGAAATGGATGATAGAGTTATTATTACTGCTGTGTGTAGAGACACATTGTAGCTTTATCATCATCTTTCTCTCCTTCTACCGACCTAACTCTATTTGCTGTACATGAGCCTCAAATCTCCAAATCTAGATACTCAAGTAGCCTCATAGTTATGATCAGGCCAATTATTATCCTTGTAGCAATGAGCAAATATTTTGTTCCATAATAGGAAAATGGAAAGGCAATGCACCGCTCAATTGAATGGGAAAATGGGAAGATCAACTTAGCTCTCTGTAAATAATTTGGATTAGTTCTAATCATAAGAAAATAAATGCAGGAACTAGTACAAATAAGTTCTGAAGGATGGATATGTAAAATGGTTGATTCTCTTTCCACAATATGTTTGGTGAGTATCCAAATTATTAAAATCCAGAAAGTAAAATGACTGATAGTAAATATGCCTGAAAGGAAGGGGAAAGCACTGCTACAAATACTCAAACGACAAAATGAACCAACCTGCTCTGGAGTAGCCATGAAGTTGATAGCAGTGTAATGTCGATCATCCTCCTGGGTGAGGCTGAAGGTGAATTGATAGTCAATCAAAAGACTGTCTGCGGGCAAGATTCAAAAGCAAACTATTAATAAATGTCAAATTCTCCCAAAATCTAAAATTCTTTTCACATGACAACTGCAAAGGTGACTGCAGAATAAATTATTTTCCTTATATTACCACAGCAGTAAAAGGGCAAAAGCATACTCAACGTGACAATCAACTCTATGCACCAAGTTCTGCCCTACATTACAATTGTGACTGACAAGTGTGCAGTCCCTTGCCTATGGAGCACATTCATTCTTGGAGGAACTTGTCTGCCAATACACTGGTTCCCAGCCTGGCACAGTGCAGGGTTTTTCCAAATGTCAATGTCAAGCTCCGCCCCCATAATACATCAACGGCTGGGTAGGAAAGAACTGCAGATGCTGGTTTAAATCAAACCACTGGTTAGCTGCAAAAATAGGATTGCCAGGTAACAGTTTGCCAAGAAGTACTTAAAAGAACAACCGCAGTTCTGGAAAAAGGTCTTGTGGACAGATGAGACAAAGATTAACTTATATCAGAGTGATGGCAAGAGCAAGGTATGGAGGTGAGAAGCAACTGCCCAAGATCCAAAGCATACCACCACATGTGAAACACGGTGGTGGGGGTGTTCTGGCCTGGGCATGTATGGCTGCTGAAGGTACTGGCTCACTTATCTTCATTGACGATACAACTGCTGATGGTAGTAACATAATGAATTCTGAAGTGTATAGACATATCCTATCTGCTCAAGTTCAAACAAATGGCTCAAAACGCATTGGCTGGCGGTTCATTCTACAACAAGACAATGTTCCCAAACATACTGTTAAAGCAACAAAGGAATTTTTCAAAGCTAAAAAAATGGTAAATTCTTGAGTGGCCAAGTCAATCACCCGATCTGAACCCAATTGAGCATGCCTTTTATACACTGCTGAAGAGGACTACCCTCCAAAACAAGCATAGGCTAAAGATGTCTGCGATAAAGGCCTGGCAGAGCTTCACCAGAGAAGACACGCAGCAACTGGTGATGTCCATGAATCGCAAACTTCAAGTAATCAAAGGATATGCAACAAAATACTAAACATGACTACTTTCATTTACATGACATTGCTGTGCCCCAAACAATATGGTGCCCTGAAATGGAGGGACTATGTATAAACACTGCTGTAATTTCTACATGGTGAAACCAAAATGTATAAAAATGGCCTTTATTGAAATCAGACAATGTGCACTTTAACCACATGTGATTTTTTGTTCTACTACAAATCTCAAATTGTGGCGTCCAAACATTATGGAGGGCACTGTGTCTTGAAATACTAATTCTATCTAACCTGCTGAGCATTTTCAGCACTTCAGCAGTTTAAAAAACAGTTCATCTTCTACTCCTGCCAAAACATGAAATGGATAAGATTCTCGTTTGCAAATCGATGGCAGTGAAAGATGACTGGTAATGAAGGGGTAGGTCACTAGACATTAATAAAATGTAAGGAAAATGCGTGGTAATGAATGCAATAAACAATTCTCCAGCTGCACAGAATGTACAAATCAACACCTCAGCATTGTTGCACTGTGTATAAAATGGATGTGGATAACCAAGGGACGGTATTATTGCTCTCAGAAATGACGAGCCAAATGGTTTTTAAAAAATTCAAGAAATATTGACATTTTTCAGTTCTCATTGGTATAAATGATTTGAACACAGTATAAAGAAAATAACAAATGCACACAAGGATATTTCCTACATGGAGGTACACAAACATTAGATAAGAAAAACATAAGCTATGCAATTTTAGTTATCAATTAGATAGCACAATTTTTAAATAAAGCAAGTATAAAATTACATTATAGATTAGGCTCAAATGTCACAGACACATTTTCTTTTCTCAATTGATTTTCCAAGATCAATCTTTGATTTCCAAAGTTAAAGTACAGCAAAAAATTATAATGTTTCCAGAAAAACTCCTTTATCCAATATTATAAAAAACTGCCCAACTATGTCCCATCTGTAATGAGCAGCTCGAATCCAATCTTGCTAATTACTGCTCCATCGGTTTACTCTCTCAATCATCAGCAACGTGAAGGAAACTTGCAATTTTACGCTGCACCAACTCAGAAATCAAAACAATTTAAACAAGCCAATTAAACCTACAATTCTGCATATCTTTGGCATGGTGGGAGGAAATCAGAACACCCGGAGAAAACCCATGTGGTCACAGGGAGAACGTACAAACATCATCCAGACAGAACCCAGAGTCAGGATCGAACCCATCTCTATCCCTGTGAAGGGCCTGTCCCACTTACGTGTCCTTGGCTCGCAAATTACGCGACCTCGTGGTTGAGACGCATGGGCATCGTATGGCCGCGCGGGGCCGGTCCCACTTAGAAGCGCGGAAGGGTATGTAGTTGTGCCCAACATCGCACAGGGCTCCGAAATTTTTGTAGTGAACAAAGTCGTCGCGCGCCAACGGCCTGTCGCGGAACTGAAGGGCAAAGTGGGACAGGCCTAAGACCCTGGCGCGATGCAATGTCTCATCTTCAACAGCAGCAGAAGCAGGCAAACGATCGCCGAACTCGGCCTGAGGCTCACAGCCTTTGCGGTCCGGATCCGCCCCCACTTCTACCTCCAGAGCAGGGCCAAGAAAATTGAAGATACACAAAATGCAGGAGTAACTCAACGGGACCGGCAGCATCTCTGGAGAGAAGCAATGGGTGACGTTTCAGACTGAAGAGTCTCGACACGAAAATTCACCCATTGCTTCTCTCCAGAGATGCTGCCGGTCCCGCTGAGTTACTCCAGCTTTGTCTCCATCTTCAAATGACGTCACGTGCTCCAGACGGCTGTGTATATGCATGGAAACGCGCCCGACCTTCGCGGGACTGTCTCGGCTCAACGTAATTTGCGTGCCAAGGACACGCAAGTGGGACAGGCCCTTTAGTCAGCAACTCTACTGCTGCATTAATGTTCTACCCCTCCCAAAGTCGTTGAAACTTTGTGCCATGTGATCTTTTGCCCTCAGTTCACCACAAAGTCGCTGCTTTAGTATTTTTTAGGTTAATCAGTTTAAAGATACAGGATGGAAACAGGCCTTTCAGCCTATTGAGTCCACGCCAACGATAGATCACCTGTTCACACTAGTTCTATGTCATCCCATACCCGACAAACTCGGGGACAATTTACAGGGCCAATTAACATACAAGCCTGGCGTCTTTGGGATGTGAGAGGAAACCGACGCGATCACTCAGGGAGAACACAGATAGCACAGGAAGTTACAATCAAACAGGTGGTTACAATCAATGTCTTGACACTGTGAGGCAGCAGCTCTACCCGCTGCCCCACTGTGCCCAACTATGTCCCATCTGTATTAAGCAGCTCAAATACAACCTTGCTAATTACTGCTCCATTGGTTTACTCTCTCAATCATCAGCAAAGTGAAGGAAACTCGCAAATTTATGCTGCACCGTCTGAGAAATCGAAATATTATTCTAAAGATCCATGCTGATCATAAAGCACATCCAGACATGCTGAAATTTGGTAAATGTTTGTACTGTTATTTTGGAGAAGGCAGGCACGGGGTATTGATTGGGGACGATCAGCCATGATCATAATGAATGGCGGTGCTGGCTCGAAGGGCCGAATGGCCTCCTCCTGCACCTATTTTCTATGTTTCTATATGAAAGTTACATCCAATTTTTCAGATAAGCTTTCTGATATCAGCCTTCAAGTCATTAAGATACGGTTGTAAATCAATTTATTTTTGGCTACATAAAACAACTGAAGAAAGAATTTAGCATAACCAAACAATCCAGGAGTTGGTT
Organism: Leucoraja erinaceus; assembly: GCF_028641065.1. Classification (NCBI taxonomy): domain Eukaryota; kingdom Metazoa; phylum Chordata; class Chondrichthyes; order Rajiformes; family Rajidae; genus Leucoraja; species Leucoraja erinaceus. The sequence continues at coordinate 23,592,455 of NC_073391.1, read as the reverse complement.
CACCATGCAAAACGGAATTCAGGCCAGTTATGAATCTGAAGAACACTACACCCACGAAGTAAAGGGGATTATCATTTTTAATGGAGTAAAAACAGCAAATAGGATTACACAGTTCAAGTTTGAACGAGTGATCAATGGGTGGCGTGGACACTAGGCTGAAGGGCCTGTTTCCATACTGTGTCTTTCAATCAATCAAAAAAGTCAATTTAGCCAATAAAACATTGCTAGGTTTTATTTCCCTGGATGTTCACTGGATGAACATTTAATGGTTTCAAATGAAATTGTGTGTCTGTTGTTTTGGAAGATCATTATGCCCTTACTAAAATTTCAGGCATTAAAATCTGAAGGTGCGTCTCAACCCAAAACATCTCCTATCTATTTTCTCCAGAGGTGCTGTCTGACACATTGAGTTACTCCAGCATTTTGTGTCCACCTTTGGCAAAAAAGTTATAACAGTTCAAACATTAAAATAATTTCAAGGCACACATCCACGAAAGCATCTGTGTTAATTTTTTAAAGGAACTTTTTTTTTAGACTTTTAATTGACAGAAAGTGTTGGCATTGATGCTAATTGCATTTCACTTATTAATGACCATAAAAAACAGTCAGGTCATTTAACATTGACAAAGAACAAAAGTGGATAAGGATTTCAAAGCAAAAGCCGGCAGTGTTCTTAACCATCATCCACACACACAAATCCTAAGTTAATTAATGAAACAGGAACTAAACTCCTGGTCCACTTTCCCCTTTACATCTGAGAGCTTCCAATTTTGCCAAAATCTGTTCACCTCTCAAAGCCTAAAGATTAATTGCTGAGTGTTCTTGATTGTGCTGAGCCAGTGGGAGAACAAATGTGCCTCACCAACAAATAAAGGTTCAGGTACAAATTAGAAAGAGTAAATGTGCAAACATGTACATGTCTTTTGGACGAGTTAAGATCATAAGAGATAGGAGTAGAAGCCATACGGCCCATCAAGTCTACTCTGCCATTCAATCATCGCTGATCTATCTCTCCCTCCCTCCTAATCCCATTCTCCTGTCTTCTCCCCATAACCTCTGACATACGTACTAATCACGAATCTATCTATCTCTGCCTTAAATATATCACTGACTTTGCCTCCACAACCTTATGTGGCAAAGAATTTCACAGATTCACCACCCTCTGACTAAAACAATTCCTCCTTATCTCTTTCCTAAAAGAATGTCCTTTAATTCTGAGGCTATGTCCTCTAGTCCTAGACTTTCCCACTTGTGCAAACATCCTCTCCACATCCACTCTCTCCAAGCCTTTCACTATTCTGTATGATTCAATGAGGTCCCCATTCATTCTTCTAAGCTCATGTGAGTACAGACCCAGTGCAAACAAACGCTCATCATATGTTAACCTACTTATTCCTGGGGTCTTTCTTGTAAACCTCCTCTGGAGGCTCTACAGAGCCAGCACATTCTTCCTCAGTTCTGGTGCCCAAAATTGCTCACCAATATTCCAAATGCAGCCTGACCATCGCCTTATAGACCCTCAGCATTACATCCCTGAGTTAAGGGAATAACTCCATTCCACTTTTGAGTACTTTGAGAATGTATGCATCATGTACAATGACACTGGCAAAAGTGGCTAATGATGAACAATTCAGAAACAGTTCATCATTCATCTGACCTGCCTCTAATAGACCTTCCTGCGTTTATAAGAGAAGTAACAGATTCATAAACGAACCTGCTCCTTACTTTAGTACTGATGTTGTAGCTTCTAAACTTGCTTGCTTGCACACGGCAGTACAATGTTTGATACTATGGAACTGATTTTCATGTAAATCAAAGATCCAGTCAGCTGAGAGAGACAAAGAACACTGCTCACCTAATCAATGATGTGAGCTGCAGAGATTTATGTAACACCTGACAGCTGTGAGTGCTGGATCAGAATATGCCCATCAGTAGGGAAAAGAGAAAGGAATTCTGATGGTCTTTTTCAGAAACTACACATGAAATTCAAGGTGCCAGGGATGAAGGATGGGGAATAAGCGAGTTCGGTATTTCGATAAACGAAAGGAATCGTGGGATTTGTCAAAGGTCATTCGTGATATAAAAAAAAGCGAATGCAGCGCTGTATAACCTGTGTACAAATTGTTAACTATTCTACCAAGGAATTAATCTAGAATTCTGTCAACTCAATAGCTTCCTTTCTTGTTCTGCTGCTCACACACTACTTACACAGTCACAGTTAGTTCAGTTCATTAATCTGCAATTATGAGATAATCAAAAAGTTAAAGAATGTATTATTTTCATTTAATCCTTAATGTGCTTGCTACTGGAATAAGAAAATATTACTTCTGTTTGAAACATTTTCTTATCGTTATTCATAATTTATGTTTAAATTAATATTTAATCTGAGACAGGCAGCGACTGTATCAGGGTGATTGTGTGCTGATGCTTTATCTACAGGCGGTGTGAATGTACTGTTAATGCAAAGATTCATCTCCGAGGAAAACTGAGTACAGGGTTGGCTCTGTGAAGGAGCCGCCAATCCGATATAAGACATTTAACTGTGAAATGCCTGCCCTTTAGTATTGGATAGATTAAGTGGAGGGTCTGTGCTGTTCCAAGTTTGCGGTGGTTGCGGTACGTTTCCCACCAGCCATCTCACCCAGTGCACGTTGACCAGCACAGTTCGCCAGCCCTTGTTAGCAGAGGCTCTTTGTGCAGGTGTTACCCGAAGCCCAAAGGTTTTGTGGAGGTACTGCGTTAGGGTCGGGCACGCAGCGTGCTAGCGAGAGGGCTGTCAGATCAGATCAGCCTAGGTTGCCGAGTGGCCGATGGGCCGATTGTAATGGGTCATTATTAAACTGTTCCGTCTGTGCGACATCGCCAGCTCTCTCTCTCTCTCCCAAATCTCCCACCCCAACTTCGACAAAGTCTGACTGAGAAAATGCTCCCACTCATATTACGGGTTGGCTCTGCATTTGCCCACTCGCTGGGGCAGGCGGCGCCTCCTTCAAAGAGAGCGAGAACAGTTCCTGTCAGCTGGGGAGCTGCGACCCACTCATGAGTGAAGCGTCTAGTTTGGCTGCCATAGAAATGGCTGCAAATTCCCATAATAATCACCGCCCGGTCACCCGGACCCAGCTCCCAACTGTGTGCCCTGACAGAGTGGAACCAACCCCAGAGGTTAAAGCGACAGCATCTTTATTTAAGCCAACCCACCTCGAACGTTTAACCAGCCTGTTCGAATCCAATCTGAACTTTCCAACCTACCCCCCACACAGCACATTCTCCTGGTTACTTCAATCCAGGAAGGTTGTTTAGATAGGAATGTAAGGACTGTCTCAAATTGGTTGACCACACAACTTGTAATTCGTGTAAATTAATATCGAATTTGAATGGCTGCGACTCAGGCTAATGCCAGGGATTTGATTCGTTCCAGTCATTCTTGCGTTTTCAAGGCTGGTGCTGTATTGAGTCAATAATTTCAATAAATACAATTGTGGATTTGTGCAGCCTGCAGTACGCTGTGGCCTACTGCTGACATATTTGACGGATAAATATATTTATAAATCTCATTGAAATGAATATGCAGGCCCGTACACACACAGTAGCTCAGCTGGCAAGAATTTTTATCCCAAATGACCTATGACCTGGACATGCGCAGTTGAAATATTAAATTCACTTATTATGAGAGTGCATGGAAGCTTCAAAGAATAAATTAAGGTTAATTGAACAAAACTCTCTTTTGAATAGACTATTTAGTTAATCATTCAAGGAACATCCTCGGGCAGATTCTCCTTCATCTCTGATTCATCTGACTGGCACCACTCAAAAGCTAATGCATTGCACACTGGTTCATAGAAATGTCATTCGGATCCCAGATAACATGCACAAGTTCACTCACCAACTCTTGCACCCCATCTCAGGCAGTTAATGGCAAGGAGATTTTCAGTTTTTAATTTTACCTGGCAGCCATCCCATTACACAGCATGAATGCCGTAATTGAACAAATACTGACCATTATTTCAAAGGACTCAAATATCTTCTGAAAGCTAATGTAAATATATACGTATTATTATGAGGAAAGAATAGTTCTGACACAAGGTGTTGTAAATATGTCCATTCTGCTGTCAGATTATATAATTCTTCTCACTCCACAGGCATGAATGAAATGTGGATCCATTTATTACTGTAATATAGCAGAAGCATTGGATTGTTGGAGGTAACGTCTTTTACGTTAGACTTTAAACTTCAGATATACTATGCGAAAACGATCCCTTCAGCCCACCTAGTCCACACCAGCCAGCAATCAGCCTGTACACTAACACCATCCTACACACTAGGGACAATTTTACAACTTATCAAAGCCAATTAACCTACAAACCTATACATATTTGGAGTGTGGGAGAAAACCAAAGTACCCAGATAAAACTTACATGGTCACAGGGAGAACATACAAACTCCGTACAGACAGCACCCATGGTCGGAATCGAACCTGGGTCTCTGGCACTGTAAGGCAGCAAATGTACTGCTAGCCACTAAGCCATCCTTTCAACTAAAACAAGATCTGACCTGTCGGTGGACAGAGAAGTTTCCTCAATAAAATTTTCGAAAAGGGAAGGATCCTTCAAACGTTCTGGTCAACTCATTCCTCCAAATCGTATGCGTTTGTGTCTCATTTCCAACATTAGAACAATGGTACTATATTTAAGCACTTAATGTCCATAAGCCATGAAAGGCATTATTTTAATGCAAGCTATAACATTATAAACCCCAGACATAACCAATGATGCACACCAAACCAATGTTTTAAACATGATCAGCTTGTCAATTCCTCAGTTCAATAATTCTAATACTTATTGTTAAATAGTGAAGGTGAAATTATTCCATTGGTTGTAATCAAAGATGTTAAACATATTACCTTTTCAAGCTTTCATTTCTAAAACAGACATCAATTCGCAACATCTCATCCTTAGCCTCTCTATACTTTAATTTTACAGCCAAAATGCAGCAGAGAGTCAATGTACTTGTAAAGATTAAATGCCATCATCAAGAAAAAGATGGCAAGATTCCTTGACAATAGTTTGGAACTCCAATCTCCAGAGAAAAGAGGTATTGTCTGACAATACTGTTTCAGCTCTTTATAAGCCTGAGGGTTAAGTACCGAGAGACAATATAGTTTATGACTATAATTTTATGAGCCTCTTTATAATCACCTTCCTTTCTTCAAGCTGGTAAAATTCTAACTGCCCATCAGAGGACTGTGTTATCCCTTTTCAGATACAAGATAGCTACCCATACCTTATAATTAACTTTAAATTATCCCACTATATCAAACACACCAGCCTATAATAGACCATGGAGATTCATTTTCTGTTTTTTATAAACCATTACATCAAGAATCTCAATTCAATGCTACTGACACAGAACTTACTGGTGAACTGATGGCAAATAAAATGCTCACATCACTGTTATCATGGAAATAGCCCAGTAATCTTAGTCTGCCAGTAAACCAAGATGGAACCAGATTCCAATGTCAAACTCCTTATGAGTTTCAAGATAGGCTGCTTTTACACCCCTACAATAATTAAACTCTCCATAGGAGGTCTGCCCTGTTACTTGATGCATGGTTCAATTTAATGATGAGATTCATCTCCCTGCAATGTAGCTCAAGCTTGGAGGCCCAGAAAAGACAATAGCTGAAACAGCATCATGCATTAAATATTTCCCCATGGGCATTTGATTTTTCTTTTCTCTCGCGGGTTGCTTTATTTTGTCTTGATTTTATCTTTTCTTCCCTCTTTATTAATTCACCATATTTCAGTATCCCCATATATTATTATTAACTAATATTTAAATTGTTAATTGCAGAGAATATTGGTGTCTTCATAGATTCCAAGGCCCCATTGCCCCTCGCTTCTCCCTCCGCTCATGTGCAAATCCAGGAATTTGTATAATGAAGGCTCATTCATCGAGAAAGATAAAGAGTTAACAATATTGCAATATTAACAAGAAGAGTCAACAATAAAAGGCCAAATGTGATATGGTCAGCAGCTTTCTTCCCCTGCCCCCTGCACCTAAAAGTGCAGCTATTTTATTTACAACAAACCTGTACTTCTGCAGTCACTCATGATAATTATAATACATAAATGTGGAATTGAATGGCTAAACTAAATTAAATTTGCCTGGCATTGTGTTGTAACTTGTGTCTCCAGATCAGTAGTCTGAGCCTCTAATGTGTAGGATAGTGCTAGTGTACGGAGTGATCGGTGGACAGCGTGGACTTGGTGGGCCTGTTTAAGTGCTGGATCTCTGAAGTCTAAAGTTATTTGGCCACCTGCTTTTAGCAAGGGCAGAATTTTTATTTTTAGTTTAGTTTAGAGATACAGCAGTGGAAACAGGCCCTTCGGCCCACTGAGTCCACACCGACCAGCGATCCGCACACATTGGGAAATGTGTTGGGAAATATTCTAAATACCGAACTGAAGATGGAGTTAAGGTGGAGAGAGGCAAGATAACCGAGTAGATACTTTGACAAAAATGTGGCAGCTACATGAAGTGCAATGGTAATCCTTTAACGCTCTGTAGAAATTTTTAAAAGTACTCATTGATAACTGCAGTCAAGAAATGGCATGGGAATGTCAACAGCAAATTACCAATGGCCCACAGTCACATACCTCCAGCATTAGCTAACAAAGTAGCTGAGATAATTGAAATTCATGAATTTTTCTTCTGAAGAATAGATTTCAATAAGGCAATGGGTTGGCAAAGATTCCTCTGGAAAAACAAGAATGCAAGCCAAAAGGCATTATAAATAGTCAGAATTAATTCCTAATAATTTACACCTGAACTGTTAATGCAATTGCTCGACGAGTTTGCAGCTTTATGTAGGTCATCACCGGTATCACTTTTATCACATTTCCCCTGAAGCACCAATTATCTCGTATGAAACCTTGTTAATTTTTGATCTATCCATTTTTATTGAGGTTATGATAATTAACTACTATTTGCTACTTTATACTGTAAAAAATAGAATAAAAAATGTAAGGTAGACACAAAATGTTGGAGTAACTCAGCGGGACAGGCAGCATGTCTGGAGAGAAGGAATGGGTGACGTTTCGGGGCAAGACCAAGAAGGGTCTCGACCCGAAACGTCACTCATTCCTTCTCTCCAGAGATGTTGCATATCCCGCTGAATTACTCCGGCATTTTGTGTCCACCCTTTAATTAAACCAGCATCTGCAGTTCTTTCTTACATAAAATGTTTTTACCATTAAAGGTACCATTTTACCATAAACAGGCCCTGTGTTTATTGGGCAAAATAACTCAGAAAAATTATTGGCACAAATATCATCTGGTAATTTGCTTCAAAAAAAAGATTTTGCAAATCAGCACAAATGTTTGGTTGCTCTGAGTCCACCCTGAACCTTCCTGCAAGTTTTTAAAAAAAATGCTGAGTAGGTGTTTTATATATTAAGTGCAGTGCAGGAAGTTAGAGCTGGAATTTAATATCATTAACCCTCTTTTATGTCAAAAAATTATGCTGTTGCGATGTCTCTTTCTCTCTGGGTAATAAAAGGAACAGTTAAAACAATTTTCTTAAGCTAACTGCCCTGAAACAAAATATCTTGTGCTTTCCTTCGTCCTAATTCTCTGTCTCTATCATGTTATCAGTGCAACATTTGGCCATTCGACCCATCAAGTCTACTCCACCATTCAATCATAGCTGATCTATCGTTCCCTCTCAACCCCATTCTCCTCAAATTTTCCCAATCATTTCTGTATCAAATTTGATTTAAATTTCATTTAAATTGAACTAATTTCCAATTATTTCTTTGCTTATTTACCTAAGTTAGCTACAAGATATCTATTTCATGTAATGAATCACAATAATCTCTCCTGATCATAACCACCTAAATTTCTGTGCCGTTGTTTTGGAAAATGACATCTTTCTCAACTTATTATACCTAACACAGTAAAGTTTTATGCTTAAGATCTTGATTGCATCAAGCATTTAAAACCCTATTTCACAGAATGGAATTGTGTTTCACTGAGACTACATCCAAGAGGTTATATTATTTGTGCTGTTGTTTGTCATTCATTCTTGAGTAAGTGCATGACATACAGTTTATAGAATATTGTGTTGTGTTAGGATGTGGATAATTAGACCAATCTGGGCTCAAAGGTTCCTTTCAAACAGGCGCCAGAGCAATAGGGTTACTGTAACATCAATGGTTCCTGCTTTGAAGGTTCACTTTGCAAGCAGCAAGCAGCACTTCTCCCATGTTTGTTGTTCCCAGTTGTATGTAACAATGTTGAAACTCTTCAGGGATGTTCTGTCTTTAGTAGTAGGTTAGAAATACAGCAAGAAAACAAGCTCTTCGGCCCACCAAGCCCACGCTGATCTATTTCACCCGTAGATAGACACAAAAAGCTGGAGTAGCTCAGCGGGTCTGACAGCATCTCTGGATACAAAGAATGGATGACGTGTCAGGTCAAGATCATTTTCATATCCCTTATCTCAGTTTTGCATTTTACACAAAAGGAGCAATTTAAAGGAGCCAATTAACCTATCAACCTGCAAGTCTTTGGAATGTGGGAGAAGCACCCTGAGAAAACATACCCGCTCACAGGGAGAGCGTACAAACTCTACGCAGACAGCACCCGTGGTCAGGATCGACACCGGGTCTCTGGCACTTTAAGGCAACAACTCTACTACTTTGCCACTGTGCTGCCCCTCCCAAAGTCTTGAAATCTTTGTGCCGTGTGATCTTTTGCCCCCAGTTCTCCACAAAATATCTACTATGGTATTTTTTAGGTTAATTAGTTTCAAGATACAGCGTGGAAACAGGTCCCTCATCCAACTGAATCCATGTCAACGAAAGATCACCCGTTCGCACGAGTTCTGTGTCATCCCATTCCCTCCAAACTAGGGGGCAACTTACAGAGGCCAATTAACCTACAAGCCTGCCGTCTTTGGGATGTGAGAGGAAACTCATGCGGTCACTCAGGGAGATTGTGCAAAATCCACACAGACAGCACCCAGGGTTACAATTGAACCTAGGTCTCTGGCAGTGTGAGGAAGCAGCTCTACCATATAAAAATGCCCATATTTTGTCAAACATTTTAATGACATTCCTTGTCACCTGATCTGTGATTCTTTCAACAATGTGCTAATGTTGGGGAGGTTTGCTTGGAACAAAACCATGTGCCTGGAATCTTGTCCTGACACATACTCTGCAGAGAGAGGTCATGTGGAAGTGATTAAGCTGTCTGGTATGTCTGCTGTACACTGTCCATGTGTCTCACAACCATAGAGTAAGGTAACCATAGCAAGATCACAATACACCTTTGGCATTGTCTTCAGGCTGAATCGTCTTGTTCCTCTGCTTTAATTCTCAGTCTTCCAAAGCATAGCTGTTTTTTTGCTATCCGAGAGTTGACCATCAAGAATGGTGACTGATAGATAAATATGACCAATTCTTAAGGAGTTGGTCTCCTTTCATCAACTTTCTGGAATCATGTGATGCAGCAGTACCGTAAAGATTGCTGATTTCAGTTCATGACGTGGATAGATCTACATCTCCGAATACAGATTTGAAAAATTCTCTTTTAAGGGGCCTTCTCTTCTATTTCTACATTCTACTTTTTATTTTTTTTTATTTTTTATATACACACTTCACGTTTTTCTACTCTCTACCATCTATTTTTCCACTTTTTCCCCTTTCTATTGTTTTCTTTTTATTGTCTTGCTTACTTCCTTCTCATAACATAAAACTAGAGGTTGTACATAGAATGGATTACGGTATGACATAGTTGGCACCTAAAATTAGGTTCCACTGTACTGTGTTAACATCTAATAAAATAAACAAAAACAAAAAAACAAAAAAAAAAGAATGGTGACTGATCTTGAAATGTTGCCAAGATATGTGAAATTGTCCACCACTAAATTCCTCTGCCGATTCACAAGAACATCGGTTCTGCATATAAGGTGGTGGTGTAGGCTGGTGCATCACTTTTGCTTTCTTTGTGGTAAGCTTGAGCCAGAATTGCGACAGGCACTGACACATTTTTTCCTAGCATTACTGCATATAAGCATCTGAGCTTGCGTAAGCTGCTGCTAAATTTTATTTATCATTGCTGTGACATTAAAATATTCAATTCTGGAACAAAAATATGTTTTAATATGTTAATATTGCACAAAAATTCCTGTAAGCACAAGCATTTCCTGTACCATATTAAGTTATGTAATACTATGATCATGATATGAAATATTAATTAATCTGTTGATAGGGCCCATGAATAAAATGCAGTAGTACACATAAAATATAAATGAATATGAAACTTGGGCACAACTTTTGCTCAACTGTTAAATGAAAAGTAGTTCCTAACTTTTTATTTCCTTAATGTAATATGCCACAGTTAATTAATTGATGTGTTAGGCAAAGCAGACCTAGATAGGAATAAAGTTATACACACTGTTTTACCCTGAAACAAATAGGCTATCAGCTTGCACCCAATGTTACTCAAATCTGTCATTCAGCATAGCTACTATCCTTCCGAGACGAGAATTGCATCCAAAGGAGACTCCAGTTCAATCTATCAAAAATCAATTTTGACAGTTACTATAAATTATAAATAATTTAGACAGACTCCCAACTATGTAAAATATGTAAATGTATACTTTACATCACAAAGATCTTTATAGTGTCTCTCACTACCTGGCATTAATTTACATGCTCATGAAATGCTCATCCATATGTTAGTTCCCTCTAAACAATGATGTTTCCACTTCTCGGGTGACTCCCCTTCCATTAAAAAAAATGATCCCAGGGATTTATCACAGCTGCTCATATTCCAACCGACATCAAGTTCTAAACACTCATCATAATCGTACTCACTGATCAATGTAAGCTTCTGGCCTATTCATTCATTGCTTTAAAAATTCACATTCTTTCATTCCCACCTCGGAATCTCTGCAATCTTCTCAAACCCAACAGCTCTGTACTCTGCCTTCATCTAGTTCTTTCTTCTTATCGTCCTAATGGTTTAACATTACAAATGCCTACACTGGTTAGACAATTTCTAAGAGATTTCTTTACCTGATCCTGCCCCCACCCCTCCTCATTAGAAATATAGAAACATAGAAAATAGGTGCAGGAGGAGGCCATTTTGCCCTTCGACCCAGCACCGCCATTCATTGTGATCATGGCTGAGCATCCACAATCAGTAACCCGTGCCTGCCTTCTCCCCATATCCCTTGATTCCGCTAGCCCCTCAAGCTCTATCTAACTCTCTTTTAAATTCATCCAGTGAATTGGCCCCTACTGCCTTCTGTGGCAGAGAATTCCACAAATTTACAACTCTCTGGGTGAAAAGGTTTTTTTCATCTCAGTTTTAAATGGCCTCCCCTTTATTCTTAGATTGTGGCCCTTGGTTCTGGACTACACCAACATTGGGAATATTTTTACTGCATCAAGCTTGTTCAATCCTTTTATAATTTTATGTTTACTAGACTAAGTGGGACCCGTTGGGTCCCAGCACCACATGGGAGGGCTGGTCCCCCAACGTAATATTCCACCTCTCCATCAATTCCAATATTGCTGGCCAGTGGGGGGGGGGGTGGAGGCATTCTGGAGTGTTAGTATGGGTGTTGTGGGCTGAAGGGACTGGCTTCCAGAGGGCTAGTATGGACATTGTGGGCCAAATGGATTTTTGAGCTGGCGGCTCAGTCACTCAAGCCTGTTGTGCTGGCAGCTCACTCACCCACGGCTGGTGGGCTGGCAGTTGAAACTGCTGTTCCTTGAAATTCCATTTCAAACAGGGTGCAAGGCCACCAAATTCAAGTGCAGTTTCTTACCACTTCAAGCAGGATGCAAGGCCACTAAAGACAGCGAGTCATGACCTCTCCCCCCTCCATCTTGCAGAGGCTGAGACTGGGTTTTATAGTCCCTCCACCCTCCCCCCAGAAGGGGCGTGGCCTTCATGGCATGATTGACAGGAAAGAGAACCTCAACATTTTTTAAACACTAAGAATTCTTTTATTTTTCATCAATGGGAAAAAATCCTCGGCATCTAATGAGCGGAGGGGGACTCTGAGTATGGCAAAAAAATCCCAGCTGTACGTGGTGGCGTTTTTTCTAAAATCAATATAAAGCGCAAACAGGAAGTGGTCAAGATTAGACTTTTGATTATATAGAAGGCAAGGCAACTTTAATTAGGCAAGGCAACATTAATTAGGCAAGGCAACTTTAATTAGGCAACACAGCTTTAGCATTTCCAAACCAAAGGCAACACAGCTTTGGCATTTCCAAACCAAAGGCAACACAGCTTTAGCATTTACAAAACAAAGGCAACGCAACTTTAGCATTTCCAGACCAAAGGTAACACAGCTTTAGCATTTCCAAACCAAAAGCAACACAGCTTTAGCATTTCCAAACGAAAGGCAAAGGCAACACAGCTTTAGCATTTCCAAACTATATTTTCAAACCACATTAAGGGCGCTGACAGGTCAGTAAAACCACTCACAGTTTAGTAGACATATGTTTAGTGTTATTCACAGCTCAGATGGAGAGACGTGACCCTCATGCTCCCCCATCTTGCAGAGACGGACTGAGGTACTCAACACTTCCGGGTTTTATAGTCCCCCCGGAAGGTGCATGACCTTCATGAGAGAGAATCTCAACATTTTTTAAACACTAATAACTCTTTTATTTTTCATTGATGGGAAAAATCCTCTTGTCCTGCACAGCAGAGGGGGGCTCGGAGTAAGATGGCCAAAAATCACAGCCGTAAATGGCAGCATTTTTTCTAAAATCAATATACAGAACAACAGGAAGTGGTCAAGATCAGACTTTTAGTAATATAAGATATAAGATCCCCTCTCATCCTACTAAATTCCAGTGAATACAAGCCCAGTCTTTCCAATCTTTCCTCATATGACAGTCCCGCCAACCTGGTGATTAACCTCATGAACCTACACTGCATTGCCTCAAATATCCTCGTGTTATGAAGGCCAACATGCCATCAGCTTTCTTCACTGCCTGCTGTACCTGCATGTTTACTTTCAGTGACTGGTGTACAAGGACACCGAGGTCTCGTTGCACTTCCCTTTTTCCCAATCTGACATCATTGAGATAATAATCTGCTTCCTTGTTCTTGCCGCCAAAGTGGTTAAACTCACATTTATCTACATTATACTGCAACTGCCAAGCATCTGCCCACTCACTCAACCTGTCCAAGTCAGTGTGCAACCTCCTAGCATCCTCTTCGCAGTTCACACTGCACCCAGCTTTGTGTCATCTGCAAAGTTGCTGGTGTTACATTTAATTCCATCATCTAAATCATTAATATATATTGTAAATAGTTGCGGCCCCAGCATCAAGCATTGCGGCACTCCACTCGCCACTGCCTGCCATTCTGACAGGGACCCGTTTATTCCTACTCTGTTTCCCGTCAGCCAACCAATTCTCTATCCATGTCAAAACCCTACCTCCAATACCATGTGCCCTAATATTGCCCACTCATCTCCTGTGTGGGACATTTTCAAAGGTTTTCTGAAAGTCCAGATACACTACATCCACTGGCTCTTCGTCATCCATTTCACTTGTCACATCCTCAACAAATTCCAGAAGATTAGTCAAGCAGGATTTCCCTTACGTAAATCCATGCTGACTTGGATCAATCATTTTGCTCCGTTATTACTTATTTAATAATTGACTCCAGCATCTTCCACACCACCGATGTCAGTCTAACTGGTCTATAATTCCCCCTGTTCTTTAATTACTGACCACGACTCATTCACCCTCATTGCAACACAGCATTCCACCCCAATAAAAAGACAATATGTCTTGTTACTCTTCTGAAACAGTCAGGCATTCATTATCACTTCCCATCTGCAACATTTAGAGTCACTTATTCAACAGAGAAATGGACCCTGCCTTTAGCCAACTATGTCCATGCCAACGTCCATGCCAATCTCCATGAATTTTTAAATAATAAAAGCATTCTAAGAAAATGGATAAAACATGGAATTTCATTTAATGTCCCCATGGTTTTCTCCAACTTACTCCCAGGAAGGGAGAGGGAAGAACAATGGATAATGGTGGACCCGCCGTGAGGGAGGGGGGGAATGAACAAAGGGGGACCTGGCGCAGAGGGGGGATTTGTAACATTGGAAGCGTCCTTTATGGACGACTATTTGCATACCTTGGGAATGCAAGCAAAGAATTTCACAATATTCAATTCAATTCAGCAGAAATGCTCTTGGAGATTTCAGTCAATAGACAATAGACAATAGGTGCAGGAGCAGGCATTTGGCCCTTTGAGCCAGCACCGTCATTCAATGTGATCATGGCTGATCATCCCCAATAAGTACCCCGTTCCTGCCTTCTCCCCATATCCCCTGACTCCGCCATTTTTAAGAGCCCTATCTAGCTCTCTCCGGTTCTAAATGGCTTACTCCTTATTCTTAAAATGCGGCCCCTGGCATGTTTCCTGCCTCTAATGTGTCCAAGCCCTTAACAATCTTATATGTTTCAATGAGATCCCCTCTTATCCTTCTAAACTCCAGAGTGTACAAGCCCCAGCTGCTCCATTCTCTCAGCATATGACAATCCCGCCATCCCGGGAATTAACCTTCTAAACCTACGCTGCCTCAATAGCAAGAATGTCCTTCCTCAAATTAGGGGAACAAAACTTCTGTCAATCCTGGTAAGTTGACACCACCTCCATATACCTCTATATTCAATATGATGATGGCTGATCATTGGTCAGGAGCACCACATTCTGGAACTCAGCCACTAAAAATTTCTATCTCATTCTCCCTCTTTAAGGCCATCTTAAGAAATTGTCCCTTCAACTAAACTATGTCACTTTTTTTCTAAAATCTCTGTCCTTTGCTGCATGAGTGACGATGCCTGATTTTACTTCGGAGTCACGTGAGTGACTTCGTGAAGAAGCCCGCTTCCAGCGCATGCGTGTCATATCGCTACACGCATTGTACGAGTCAAACAGGAGGGGGAGGACGTCCCCAGTAACGGGAGAGTACAAAAGGACCAGCAAAAGGCAGGTAAGGACTCTACATTTTACATTTTTAGGAAAATGGATAGAGTTACCAGAAAACGGCCTGCAAAGAAGCTGCCCGACAAACGAGTGGAAAACACCGGTGAACGGCAGGAACAGCAGCCGCCGACTATGGACACCTCGGCAGAAGTACCAGCTGTGCCAGAAACCGTTCTGGCACCACCAAAACCTATGGCCCGGGCGGGAGGAAAAGTTCGGAGGAAGACGCATCATTTAGAAAAACCCGACTTTGTTCCGCAACGGGAGACCAGCCCGTGTCAACACACTGCGGCTGAGGAGCGCGGGATGCAATTAACCCGCTATGAATGGGTGCACACAGAGCACCCAAAAGACGCCGCGGACCGGGTACACACTAAGGAACTGTGTGGTCAGCGGCCCAAGGAAGCAAGCCCGCAAGCCAGCACCCGTGAGTACCAGGGACGGGAGCAGCTGGGATATACCAGGAAAGAGCAATTTGCTGAAAGCCTGCAAGAAGTGGGGCAGTTTAAAATGCCTAGTGCAGCCCAGCACAGAGAGCGCTTAAAGGAGCTGCTCGAGGAGCTCATTCATAGTGGCAGTCCCGAGAAGGAGACTTGCCAGAGTGAGCAGGCAAGCCCCATAAGGGTACCCCGTGAGGGACCCCCACCAATCTCAGACTCTTCGGAGGAGAGTGGGCAGGACCCTGAGGGGCCAGAGCCCGACAATACAGAGGCCCATGATCCAAATACAGCAGGGACTCTGCTGGACATGGTTGCCACGTATTTTATGCCAAGTCAAACAGGGGGAGACTTGGATCCCCGGATGGCAGCAAGTATCAACTATATGTCTGGCCACAAGCTACAACAGGACGTATTCACCGAAACTCTGGCCAGACATCTGCCACCGGGAAATTGTGAGGCGTTACAAGTGCCCACTGTGAACCAATCTATTTGGCAGCATATGGGGAGGACCATAAGAAATCAAGACCTCAAAATCCAGAGAGCACTTAAGGGGCTGACAGCAGGTATCACGGCCTACACCCGCACATTGGACAAAACAGAGCTCACCAAGAATCACCAGGATGCACTAGCTCTGTTTTGCAATGTGCAGTACGAATTGAATAATATGCGGAAGACTGCCATTCAGCCAACGCTAGACCCCAGATATGCGCCTATCTGCAAACAGAAAACGGCTAATACATCAACTCTTTTATTTGGGAAGGACTAAGTCCTTCCCACATCATCAACTCTTTTATTTGGGAAGGACTTGACCGCACAAGTCAGAAAACTTGACGATGAAGCAAAAACACTAGGGCTCATTAAGGCCAGTGCAAAGGCATATTTTGGAGCGAGGTATCAGCCACACGCAAGACCTAAGAATGTGGCTCACACCAGTCGCACTGTCAAACCTCAGCATTACCAACCGCAGCCTTTTTTAGGATATGGCCAGGGCCGGCCACCCTGGAAGACACAGAAGCCTTAACCTCACACACAAACCCGCAAGGACATCAAACCGGAACCCCCCTTTTTCAGGAAACCCAAGAAATAAGTAAACCACCAGTAACCATGGAGGTAGGTGGGTGTGGTTCTGCTATAAAAAAGGGACCCACTATGGTGGGGGGGAGGTTGCAATACTATAGCTATGAATGGGGTAAAATCACTACAGACTCATATATTCTTAGCAGTATTCAAGGTTATCTATTAGAATTTATTTATCCCCAAAAACCCCCAGTACAACATATACCAGAAAGGACTTTTGTCCTTGCTAAAGCGGAACTATCTAAGGCCCACAGGGAGCTAGAAAGATTGTCCTCAAAAGGTGTGATTGAGTATACTGTTCATGAAAAATTAGAATTTGTATCTAACATCTTTATTAGAAATAAAAAAGATGGGGGTTGCAGGATTATTATTGACCTTTCTACATTGAACACTTTTGTTCAACATATTCACTTTAAAATGGATACTTTTATTACTGCTAAAGAATTAGTGTCAACTGGGTTCTATATGGCAAGCATTGATTTAAAAGATGCATATTATACAGTACCCATCAGCAGGGATCACAGACGGTATTTGAAGTTTAACTGGATGGGGGAACTTTGGCAATATAGAGCCTTACCAAATGGGCTAACATCTGCCCCTAGGTTATGTACAAAAATACTGAAACCCGCTTTGGCATTGTTACGTAAACAAAGCCATACGGTGATGGCATATTTAGATGACATCTTTATTGTTGGCACAACTTATGAATTGGCATATCAAACAGTGCTCGCCACAAAACTATTGTTTGAACAACTAGGGTTTGCCATCCATCCACTTAAATGTAAATTGATACCAGCAACTAATATGGATTATTTAGGATTCACCATTAACACGGTCAATATGTTAATAACTTTACCAATAGATAAAGCCGCAGCCCTGCAGGAGGATTGCAGCGTGCTTCTTAACACCGTCAGACCCTCCATTAGACGGGTAGCCCGAATAATTGGGAAGATTGTGGCCACTTTTCCGGCCACACAATTTGGGCCATTACATTATCAAAATTTGCAAAGAGCCAAAATTAGAGCACTCAAAATTAATAAAGGTCATTTTGATAGACCTATGGAGCTGCCTACGGAAGCTATCATTGAACTACAGTGGTGGGTTCATAATATTAGGTATTGCTCAAACCCCATCATTATTGACAACCCGTCTATGGTATTACAAACAGATGCCAGCGCCATTGGTTGGGGAGCAACTAACTCTGTTTCTAGTTGTGGAGGGAGATGGAAGGAAGAAGAGGCAGTATTGCTTAACTCACGTGGCATTAATTACCTAGAAATGTTAGGGGCCTTTTATGGCCTTAAGTCATATTGCTCAGCTATTAACCACCAGCATGTACGATTACAAATTGATAATACCACCACAGTGGCATATATCAATCACATGGGTGGAAACATTTCGACATCTTGTGATCAATTGGCAAATTTAATTTGGCAATGGTGTATCCAAAGAAATATATGGATATCGGCTACTTACCTTCCAGGTAAGCTAAATTTAGTGGCAGACACCAGGTCACGCAAATTTAACGAGAACACGGAATGGATGTTAAATAAAGATATATTTGCTGAAATTACAGCAAAATATGGCAGACCAGATATTGATTTGTTTGCATCTCGGTTGAATCACCAGTTACCAAGGTATGTTTCTTGGGAACCAGACCCTGGGGCAGAAGCTACAGATGCTTTCTCTTTGCATTGGGGGAATTGTCTCTTTTATGCTTTTCCCCCGTTCTGCCTCATCAATCGGGTACTAAGGAAAATTCAACAAGACTCGGCATCTGGGATTCTCATAGTACCCGATTGGCCTACTCAACCGTGGTATTCAGTGGTACACGGGATGGTATTAGAACCATGTTCCCTTATTGGAAATAGCTCAAAGTTATTAATTCATCCAGTAACTGGGAATAGCCATCCATGCCATAAGACTATGGATCTATTGATTTGTAGAGTCTAAAAGACCCACTACACGGCATGGGGCTCTCAGACAGGACGATGAATCTGATCTCATCGGCTCAAAGACTGTCAACAAGGAAGCAGTACCTTGGACACATAAAGAAATGGGGCTTATTCTGCTTCCGCAACAACTTGGACCAGAGGGCCAACAACATTCCGGCTGTATTGGAATTCTTAACAAGCCTTCATCATGATAACCGTTTGGGCTACAGTGCCATCAATAGTGCAAGAAGTGCACTTTCCAATTATCTGGCACAAGGATTGGAGCGGAACACGGTGGGAACACACCCCCTGGTAATAAAACTGATGAGGGGCATATTTAATGCAAATCCTCCTAAAACCAGGTACTCCGAAATCTGGGATGTGGGTGTCGTTCTCAATATGCTGAGGGGCTGGTCGCCCATAACAGCTTTGTCACTCCAGAAACTTACCATGAAGATGGTTATGCTTATGGCACTTGTTACCGCTCAAAGAGTCCAGTCATTAAGTAAATTGAGACTGGACTCCATGATCACCTCACCCGAGAAATTGGTGTTTATCATCCAGGAACTAATCAAACAAAACAGACCAGGTTCATCGGGTCAAGTGATCGTATTCATGTCATATCCATATGACGAACAACTGTGTATAGTGAGGCACATCCGTTTATACATCAAAAATACTAACAGTATACGAGGTCAGGAAATGGCCTTGTTAATCAGTTACAAGAAACCGCACAAAAGGGTCACGACCCAAACTATTTCAAGGTGGCTCAAAATTGTCCTAAAGATGGCAGGGATAGATACTGATGTGTTTAAATCTCATTCCACCAGGGCTGCCGCAACATCCGCAGCGAAAATGCTGGAGGTGCCCACGGACCAGATACTTAGACTGGCAGGATGGTCATCCGAGAGGACATTCCAAAGGTTTTATAATAAACCAGTTTTGGAGCCATCATCATCATCATTTTCAGAAACCATTTTACGTTCAACTATATAATTTGCCCTAAAGAATACAGGGCTATGATTTAAATTAATAAATTTAATTTTGTTTTTTACCACACAAGTCTTTGTATAAGTGTGTTTTAAACTTACTAATGATGCTCTCTCCCAATACCCAAGGCAGTTGTGAAGCATGGACTCGTTCCACGGCATGAGGTCACAGAGCTTTGAAATCTTCACGAAGTCACTCACGTGACTCCGAAGTAAAATAGTAAGATTAAACGAGAACTTACCAGTTTGAAGTTTGATCTGTATTTTATGAGGAGTTACGATGAGGGATTACGTGCCCTCCGCTCCCACCCTCTAATGATCATATCACAAACTGGTATATCTTTGATAATCTTACTATCTTAGGTCATTATAGTTTTTCTGTGACCTCACACCGCTGCTTTGAAGAATGACACGCATGCGCTGGAAGCGGGCTTCTTCACGTAATCCCTCATCGTAACTCCTCATAAAATACAGATCAAACTTCAAACTGGTAAGTTCTCGTTTAATCTTACTATTCTCCTCCTAGTTGCATGGATTTTCAGCCTACACCAAAGATGCTACACAAATGCAAGTTGAATAAAAACAAAACCCATAATGAAATCCATAAATAAACAACCTGGTTGTTCTGTTAAAAATGCTACTTCACATCACAGTATTGTCAGCTAGTTGATGACAACAAGGAAAGAATTATGGGAAAATTCAGGGATATAATTGGAAAAATTCTTTCCATTTCAGAAGAGAATCAAGAGAAATCAATAGGTGTGGATTTATTACTTGTGTCCATTTAAACTAAACTAATTGCACAGTAAACAATGTAATAGCAATTCTTCCTTCAGTTTGTTAATTCTTGAGACTATCAGCCCAACAAGTCCGTGCTAACGAGTGATCCACGTGCACTAGCAGTGTTCCACACACTAGGGACAATTTACAATTTAACCAAAGCCAATTAACCTACAATCCTGTAAGTCTTTGGAGTGTGTGAGGAAACCGGATCGGAGCACCTGATGAAAACCCATGTGGTCACAGGGAGAATGTACAAACTCCGTACAAAAAGCACCCCTAGTCAGGATTGAACCCAGGTCCCTGGCACTGTAAGGCAGCAACTCCAACACTGCGCTGCCCCTGAATCTTAAAAGTTAAATGTAATATTTCTCCAAAATGAAATCTCTTGATAATATCTTGACTCACTGCTGTCAGATGCTATTACTAGCCATGCAACGTAACCCCCTTCTTTCCCCCTATGCAGCAGATCTTCTATCTTGAGTTCCTTTGCAAGGGGACCACAGCCAATACAATGCATGATATATGTGCACACACGTGAGCTATACATAACATGGTATTGTACTTTTCAATTAAAACCCAATCTTTTTCCTCCAGTAACCTCACACCATTTGCGCACTTCATAATGTGCAATGATCTAATTTCCCGGGTTTCTTACTTAATCTGTAATTTTTAATACATAACAGCACTTATTATTGATTTAGTCAAATTTTCACGTGAATTACTTTGAGTTAGATCCTCATTCTGTGATAATGGGAATGTGGCATCTTCTTCAGAAGTGAGAACTAGTGCAAGATTTTTAATTACAAAAATATTTATCTTTGCCAATGAGGTAATATGACAGTTTCATCAATAAGTCAACATGGTCTTAGATTAAAGACAGACGCAAAGTGCTGTGGTAACTCAGCAGGTCACGCAGCATCTCTGGAGAAAATGGATGGGTGACGTTTCAGGTTAGGATCATTATTTCCAATTTAACAAGCATTGCCAAAACTATAAATAATAAATTATTTGCATGATTAAGGCATCTCAACGAATAAAATGAGGCATATCAAAATGTTTACCACAGCAGTCCACCAAAAACTAAATATCGTCATGTCTTTGCTGAGTATGTCCAATAAACTGTATTCCTTGCATATACAGTCTTATGTAACAAATGAGGAACAGTTCATAACAGTTTCAGCCAGTAATTACCTAATATCACACCACTCAATGGAGCAAAAGTAAAACCTTCAGTATAATTATATTATGTTCATTCACAAATTAGAACATAACAAATTAATTAAAAAACTGATTGTGTGTATATATGTAAAATGTGATTGTGCATAACTAAATGTGTATATTTATACACACATGTATAAATACATATATACACATATATACCTACAGTTATTTACATATACACACAAATATGCACATACGTATATATCAGGCACATGCCGTCAGGGAGGGCAAGGTAGGCAGTGCCTAACATGACTAAAATTATAAAAAGGTAATTATTAAATATAAATAGTAAAGATTTCCAATTCATTTACTAAATTCAGTATTTATTATTAAATGGTTATTATTTTAATAATCGATCAGGTAGGCATAATACTCCCGTGCCTTGCATCCGCAGTACGTGTAATACACGTAACTATGTTCAACTCGCGTGTCGTGGACGCTGCTTCAAGCCTTCACTGACAACGGACAATACAGGTAGCTGAAATTCTGCCTTTGCACCGTGTGCTGCACAGCCTGCGCGCAAAGTGCTGCGTATGCCTACAGGAGAGGAGACCAATCTGCACATGCGTGGTTTTAAGATTGACTGACTGACTGCCTACAGGACAGATCTGCGCATGTGCATATGTTGCGATTTTCTGCGCATGCGCGGTTTTTATGGTTTTTAAATGTCGAGTGACTGCCTAGTGCCTACCCTGAGTAATTACTCACGGCATGTGCATGATATATACACATACACATATATATATACACATATACACACACACACATATATATATTTTTAATATAAAAACATATATACGTATGTACATATATATCGTTTGTGTATGTATGTGCACACAGCTTTACATACACACACATTTTCCACAGCGGAAAAGTAGTGTTTAACCAGGGATGTTATCCATACTCTTCCTCTCGTATATAATAACCCACTACAGGTGACATGAGAAAAACCCTAAATAATCTGAAGTCTTGTAGAAGTCCTGTAGAAGTAGAGAGAAGAAGTCTCTACTTCCAAAGAAACCCCTCTTGGGTTATTCACATCATTGATGCTTTTGAAAAGCTCAGGTGGGAGACATATTTCCAAAAGTTCTGAACAATGTTATTAAAACTGACATTTTTACGAAAGCCACAAAGAAATATCAGGCGAGTATAATTTGATGGTAAAAAAGAGTTCCATTTTGAACAAGAGGCACTTGTAACCACACTTTGCTCCTGCGTAAACCAATGGGTAATGAGTACTTACTTTGTTACATGATCTCTACCCAACCCAGAAAAGTCTGAAAGACAAACCAAAATACTTACAATAGCAGGTTCCTTTGAGTGGGTTGCCGAGGTAACGGTTATCCGATTCACACCTAAATAAAAAAGAAATCTTCAAAAAGTTACAGGGTAGAATATAATCAAATTTTAACCATTTGATGCAAAGCACATACAACATCCAAAGTATTAAATGGATCTTAAATTCCATCTCTTGCAATTCTTATTTGAATGCATCAAAATCTTGATGTGAACGTTCAAATGATTTTTTTTAATTAATAAAAGTCTTTTGAATTTAAATTATGATTTGCCGATTGTATGCCATTGCAGGTTTAGTTTAGTTTAGAGAACACTGCAGAAACAGGCCATTTGGCCCACCGTGTCGCACTGACCAGCGATCCCTACACACTAACACCATCCTACACACACTAATTTACAATTTTTACTAAGCCAATTAACCTACAAACCTGCACGCATTTGAAGTGTGGGAGGAATCCAAAGATCTCAGAGAAAACCGAGATCATGGGGAGAACGTACAAATTCCGTACGAACAGCACCCGTAGTCAGGATCGAAACCGGGTCTCGAGCATTGTAAGGCAGCATCTCTACAACTGTGCCACCGTGCCACTCATTCGTGAACCTTCCAACTTATTAATGAAATGGTATCAACATTTCCGAGCCTCGTGAGCCAAGGAGGCTGAATGGTGACCCCCTTAGAGGTTTAGAAAATAATCAGCAGCATAAATATGGTAGAGAGGCAAAGCTTTTTTTCACTTTGGTAGGGAAGTCTAAAACTAGACGGCATAGGTTGAAGGTGAAAAGGGAAAGATTCAAAGGGGATCTAAGGGAGTTTTTCAAATCAAAAGATGGCAAGTATTTGGAATGACCCACCAGAGAAAGTGTAGGAAGGAGCTGCAGATGCTCGTTTACACTGAAGATGGACTGAAAAAGCTGGAGTAACTCAGCGGGTCAAACAGCATCTCTGGAGAAAAGGAATAGGTGACGTTCCGGGTCGAGACCCTTCTTCAGTGATGAATCTGTGGAATTTTCTGCCACAGATGGTAGTTGAGGCCAGATCATTGGCTATATTTAAGAGGGAGTTAGATGTGGCCCTTGTGGCTAAAGGGATCAGGGGGTATGGAGAGAAGGCAGAGATGGGATACTGAGTTGGATGATCTGCCATGATCATATCGAATGGCGGTGCAGGCTCGAAGGGCCGAATGGCCTACTCCTACACCTATTTTCTATGTTTCTATGTTTCAGACTGAGAGCCAGAAGACAGGGAAATGATAAGATGGCAGATGCAGTTACAATTCCAATATTTTACAGAAAACATTTGGACAGGTATATAATATTGAGGGAAACAGACCAAACTGGGCCTGCATCTCATCTGTAAAAATGAATCTATTAATCTAATGTGTTTTTTTTTCAAATTCTAGATTTATTTAGTTACACAAACTAAGTTCTCCAGTTGCCATGATAGATGTAAAACCCATTCCTCCAGATCAATGTCTCAGATACAAGTCCAGAAACTTCACCCTGAAAAGTAGATTTAAAGGAAGGAATTTAGAGATGGAAAGAAAAACACCAAGGGATCAAGTTGGAGTTTTAGACTCTGAGGAGACAGAAATTAAAAATCTGGGCCAAGCACAGTCGAGGTAGAGGTTAATTATACATCATGTTGACCACTGTTGGAAGTAGGAAGTCAGTAATTAAATTAAGTTTTGCCATCCAAGGATTTTAGAAGAGACATAAGATTTGGAATTAGATGCACTAAACAATAGGGGTCAGCAAAGATCAAGGAAAGAGTTGGCAATGATAGGATTAAGACTATCTTGCCAGCACTCAGAACACCATGATAGAAAGGAAGGTCCGTTGTGCTGGAGTATCTCAAAGGGTCATGCAGCATCTCAGAGAACATGGGTGGGTGACGATTTGGGTGACCCTTCTACAGATTCACAGAAAACTATAATTGAAAGTATTAGAAGAGTTTCACTATGAATGTACGTAAAAGAATTTCAACAAAATGGTAAAAGGTCAGTGCACAGGGCCACCAGTGCATTTTACAGGGTTAGTTTTGGATCGTTGATGATGCTTGGATGTTTGAAGCTTAAGTCATGATCTATTAAAGCAAGAAGATTCAACATCAGTGAACTGAATCTGTTACGTTGTGCAGGAAGATAATGGGATAAGGAACCAAGTCATGTACATTCTAGTGGAACTGAAAAAAAAAGGTTTAATTTAGAAATATCTCAACTAAATTTCAATGTTTAAAAGTTGTTCTAAAGCATAATGAAAATCATAGTCAATAATATTATTGGGGAAAAAAAGTTTATCTTAACCAGATGTGGAAGTAGAAACCATATTTTAGAATAATGTTTCTCTTAACTGCAAACAAGAAGCGAGTCTTGTACTGATAACATAGAAGTATGCAGCCAATTTGGTACTTTTTAGACATAATAAGGGATTGTAGACTGATTTTTCCCAAAACAAGCTTACAAAAAACATTATTCTTAAAAAAATATCATGACTTTGATTAATATTGGCCATGACACCAGGAATACTGACAATGCTTTGTTTTTCATAAGTGTTGTGAATTCTTTAACTTCATCACAAACAGCAAGAGGATTTGGCTTAATTTCAAACCAAAAGATAGCACCGCAAATAATTCAACACTTCCTGAGTTTTTCCAATGTAGTGTCAGCAGGAGTTTATTTCTCACTCCATTTGGTGAAATGTGAATTAAATCAACTCACTGATTCCAGAGGTAAGAGTTATTACCCACTGAAGGCTTAGTTATCTGAGGAACGTGGAGATCACTAATGAGCTTTGGGGCACGTGGAAGTCCGATCCTTCAGGCAAGGTCTAGTTCAGTACACAAGATAACACCTGTGCCAACATTATCTGCATAGCTAGAACTATTCATTGGCAAAGTTCCTGAATGATATCTGGCAATAGAGTTTGGTGGCTATTTATTGTAATGTCAGATACCTTGCTGACAAAGTGAAATTGATCTGTAGCTGACATCAATAAAAAGTTAATGGTATTTTTTTTTAAATGCTTAAATGAAATAGAAAGGCTAACTCTCATGCAGCACTGCAAACATTACTTGAATATTAGACTGCTTTCAGAAAGAAAACATTTGAACAATCCCACCTCAGGTCATGTCTAGGGAGGAACTGCATATGCTGGTTTAAACCGAAGACAGACACAAAAAGCTGAAGTAACTCAGCAGGACAGGCAGCATCTCTGGAGAGAAGGAATGGGTGACGTTTCAGGGCGAGTCTGAAGAAAGGTCTCGTCCCAAAGCGTCACCCATTCCTTCTCTCCAGAGATGCTGCCTGTCCTGCTGAGTTACTCCAGCTGTTTGTGTCTATCTCCACTTCAGGTCATGTACCTTTCTCAGAATTTATCTTCATTCAGCATTTAATTTATTAAGAACTGCAACATTAGCAAGCGAGTACAGTAATTCACTTGGCATATTTTCAGCAGTCATGAGTTTATAATCGTTGGTCCCGACTGCCCCATCTGCCGTTTCCCTCTCTCCCTCTATTCACTGATCTATGAGCAAAAATATATATACATCATCTTAGACAGGAGTTGCTTCCTTTGACCAACTTGGCTAGCATGTTTTACTTGAAATACAGACTGATGAGAGAACTAATTAAAGTGTGTTAAAAAAAATGGTGGGTATAGAGAAGGTGAATCTAAAGGATCGACTTCCCATAGCACTAGCTCAGTGACAATGGGGCATGATTTGCCTGGTTAACACACTAAACAAATATTTTATTGCTGTGTCTCTGTGCAGGGGTCAATAATAAATCAATATACAAATATAATTATGGAAAGATTAGAGGGAACTTTTATATTATTTCAAAAATAAACTTTATTCCAAATAAAAGATATACAAAATAAAAATTGCAAAAACTCTTCATGCCTTCTCTACACATTCAATAGTATCATACTCAGTAGTGTTTGCACCTTTTTTAAAAACAAAACACCCTTGTCACTCAAGTGGCTGCCCCCCTGGGGTGATATCCCTTCCCTTGTTTGAGTGCTGCTCCCACCAGACTGTGCCCCTCAATGTCCAGCAGGGGAAGGACCCTCGTCAGTGGTCCACCCCACAGAGACATCGCGTTGACTACACCAAGCTTCAGTGCGTCCCCCAGCATGTACTCCCGCAGTCTGTACTCAGCAACATTCCCTGGCAGACATCTCGCTGTGACGGGAATCCAACAAGTTTCTTGCAGATCAAATCAATGAGTCAGAAAATATCATGCAAAAAGCAATGGGAGTCTTGCAATTGCTGCCTAAAGGGGTAGCAGAGGTAGAATCTCCCTTCATATTTCCGTGGTGCTTGGGTGAGCACTTAAGGAGTTGCAGTCTCTCAGGCTGCGATGAGAGAACTGGGATGGAAGATGAATACAAATTGCTCCATTTTTATTTGGACGGACATATGGATCCAATGTCCACCCTTTGTAGGGTTCTTTTCTAGGATTCTACAGCATGATTGACTGCTGCACTCCAGTCCACTCCAACTTTTAATTGGGTTTCCATTTCCCGATCGAAATCATGTTATACTGAATTCATAATACAAATCGGGTTCCCCAATTCATCAATTGCATTCTAATTAACTCACTTTATGGAAACAAGCATTAAAGCAGAAACAGTGGTACTCAAAATACGCACAAGAGATATCTAAAAATAAAATGGTTTTGGATTTCTAAGTTCCGCAAGACAAATAAACAATGAAAGTAACAGGATTGAACTTAAGTTATGGACATCAGAATGCCAATAGTTGGAAAAGGGTACCTAATGTTGGTACTGACATCCGTTGATGAAAGGGTGCAGTGGAAGCAACACAAATAATATTTAAACCTATGGCCCTTAATTTCAGGATAAGCTAATGTTTTTTACATTTTGAAGAGAGGCATCTTCAGGGGAGAGATGGTTAAGGGGCTGTCCCTAATTACGGCGACCTAATTGGCGAGTTTAGAAGTGTTTAGGAGAGTTTGAAAAAGTGTAATGTTGAAGACCTCCTTCGAATCTGTCGAAGACTATCTTCGACTAGCTTCGACTAGCTTCGGGAAAATTGGACACCGAATAATGGAGAGTGAAGACGACCTCCTTCGATCTCCCTTCGACTATGTTGAAGACTATCTACGACTACCTTCGATTACCTTCGACTACCCTCGATTACCTACGAATAACATGCCGACCTACTATGACCTACCCTGATTAAACCTACGAGTGAAAAAAAAGATCGATATTTTCCATGGCGACCTTTTTTTTACCCGCGGGCATTTTTCAGCATGTTGAAAAATACGCCTAGGACATCGTGTCGACCATGCTGCAAGTATGAGTCAAGGGCAAACTCTTCTGAACTCGCAGATTAGGTCGCCGCAGTGGGACAGCCCCGTAAGACTTTCCAACATTTTTAAATTGGCTGCCCATGAACATCAGGCAAAAAGTCAAATGTATCCAATTGAACCTCAGATGATTAAAACAAACACAATTATTCCCATATAAAAATTTGGTATGCGGTTACAGTGTGCATTTTTACTGTGTGTGCAGTTGCAGTTCGAAAGTATTCAGCATTTTACACTAAATAATACAAAGTGTAGCATGGTCTTCATTATAGTGTCTCGTTTATTCGTACGACTTATTGGTTATCCAGTAAAATGTTGCGTAACACACATGGAAGCACCAGCAAACCTGGAATGGAGAGAGGATCCGTAGTTTGTGGGAAGCAAGAATGAAAAATCTCACAGGAAAAATAAAGGTACTCAATGCAATGTATAGGAAATTCACGGAGGCGGTTTCTTCATCAAAGCTGTTCTCATGGAGCTAGTTGGATTGCCTTTTACAGGTTGGGCTGGGATGGGGGGGGGAGGTGAGAATTATTCAAGTCTAAAATTGTGCAGGTTATATTTTATCATCCTTCAAACTTTAGCACCTATTGCACCTGTGAGACGAGTAGATAAAACAAATCATGTATTGGAGGCACATGTGGGTCCTTTCCGTGTAAATTTTCTGCTAACACTCCCAGGCTAAATTCAGTCAGTTTGTTAGTCATCTGATGGTAGAGAAGTTACTGAATATTTAATTAGAAAATATATGCTTCCTCCATAATTGATGACCCGCTGACAAAACTGTTGGAGCATAGGGTTTTGCATGCTATTCATGAGATCACAATTGTGTTCATCATTAATTTCAGGATTTTTGAAAGCAGGGAAATATCAATCATACGACACAATAAAATCAGCATGTGAAGAATGCCAGATGTCCATCTTCAAAATTCATTGTTTCAAACAAAAATATTGCCGTCTTGGAAAAGAAATCTTCAAGCAAATTAGCTGTTGATTATCTTCGTGTCTGATGACTTTTTATCCTAATTCCATTAACCATTGTAAGGTCAAGGCACAGAGAGCACAAATAAATAATCAACATAGGTGAAGAAACTATATGAACTATATATTTGGAAAGCTACAAAAAGTAACTGCCAAAGATAATTGATCCTGACCTAACACATACATATTTTATGTGCAGGAAAGAACAGCAGTTGCTGGTTTAAATTGAAGATAGACACAAAATGCTGGAGTAACTCAGCGGGAGAGGCAGCATCTCTGGAGAGAAGGAATGGGTGACATCAGGTCGTGACCCTTTTTCAGACTGATGTCAGGAGAGTGGGTGAGACAGAGATAGAATGTAGTCTGAGGTACTACTGAGGTCTGAGATCCCTACCTGCTTTAAGAGGACATCAATAATACCAGTGCCCAAGAAGAGTAAGGTGATGTGCCTCAACGACTATCGACCAGTGGCATTAACGTCCGTGGTGATGAAGTGCTTTGAGAGGTTGGTTATGGCGCATACCAACTCCGACCTCAACAAGAACCTCGACCCACTAGTTTGCTTTTCTCTCTCTCCTGTTTGTCATATCATACTATGTTTGATTTGACATATTTTGTCGTGCTGCAGCAAGTTAGAATTTCATTGTTCTATCTGGGGCATATGACAATAAAACACTCTTGATTCTCGGCACACTTTCTGACTACATTCTTTCTCTTTCTAGCTCAGTCCCCTGACATCAGTCTGAAGAAGGGTCTCGACCCGAAACATCACCCCTTCCTTCTCTGCAGAGAAGCTGCCTGTCCCGCTGAATTCAGCATTTTGTGTCCACATATATATTTTATGTATACGATATTAAAAACAAAACGTTTAAAACAATCCAAAGAGCTCAATAATCTTTTGAAGTTGTACTTAATTAAGAGAATAATTTAATGTTTGGAAGGAACTCGACCTGTGAATGTGGACATGGAATGAATGTGCACCTGAAGATGTTCAGAAAAAGGGTAAGGTTCTTTACCATAATTATTAGGACAGCATGGTGAATGTTATTAAAAAAAGTAAATGCAATAAGAAACATTTAACAAATTTGAAAACATGGAATTAATAGATCATTTATAAAATTGCGAATGGCACATAAAATCAGTTTAGAAATAAAATAATTGACAAATGGAACATTTTCAAGTTGGAAAATGACATCTCAAAGTCAATTACCTTTAAAGGTAAATAAAGCTATTACAACCAATGTAGTTAAGTTTAGAAATGATGAAAGACAAAGCAAATACTGTTCAGCACATAAATTTGGAGATTCTATTTTATGAGAACCACACATCGAATTCAACGTGGAGAAGTGCTGATAAAGCAAATGGCCAGAAATGGAAATGTGTGCCAACTGGAAGCAATGCACCTCTCAGTAAAATTAAAGGATCTGAAATTATTGTGGATAAAAATCAAACAATTAGTTCAGAGGAATAGGCAGCAGAAAAAATTGCTAAACATTTTGGATAGTTGTAGCACAGAAAGTGAATGCAAATCAAGGTGCTAACATTGATATATTAAGCATTGATTAGACTGTGATTAGATCCCATCTGTACTCGAGGGGCCCCGTATTGCATCAATAATAATAATGTTTTACAACCTAACATTAAATGAGCAAATTACAAGAGTAACAAAGGTATTTGTTACAAAGGAACGGGTTACACCTTAACTGGAGGGGGACTGACGTTCTGGCAGGCAGGTTTGCTAAGGCTACACGTGTGGGTTTAAACTAAACAGTGAGGGGGACGGATTGACAAATTGGGAGTATAAAGATGGAGTTAAAGGGGAAGGGAGTACAGGAAAAGTTACAAAAGACTCCAGAATCGTTGTGAAGGAAAGTTTGAGAAGGGATAAGAGAGTAAGGCCAGGGCCAACTGTGTGCGGTGTGAGAGGGGAAGTGAATACCGAGGTCAAAGTGTTGTATATGAATGCACGAAGTATAAGAAATAAAGTGGACAAGCTTGAGGCTCAGTTAGAAAATGGCAAGTATGATGTTGTTGGAATTACAGAAACATGGCTACAAGAGGGCCAGGGCTAGGAAATGAATATTCAAGGATATACCTCCTATCGAAAAGACAGACAGGTGGGCATAGGGGGTGGGGAGCTCTGTTGGTGAGGAATGAAATTCAATCCCTTGCAAGGGGTGACATTGAAACAGGAGTTGTGGAGTCAGTATGGATAAAACTAAGGAATTGTAAGCGTAAAAAATATCCTAATGAGACTTATCTACAGGCCCCCAAACAGTAGCCTGGATATAGGGTGCAAGTTGAATCAAGTTAAAATTGGTATGTCGTAAAGGTAATGCTACGGTTGTTATGGGAGATTTCAACATGCAGGTAGACTGGGAAAATCAGGTTGGTACTGGACCCCAAGAAACGGAGGTTGCGGAATGCCTCCGTGATGGATTCTTAGAGCAGCTTGTATTGGAGCTTACCAGGGAGAAAACAAATCTGGATATAGTGTTGTGTAACAAACAGGATTTGATAAAGGAACTTGAGGTTAAGGAGCCATTACGAGGTAGTGACCATAATATGGTACGTTTTAATCTACAATTTGAGAGGGAGAAGGGTAAATCAGAGGTGTCAGTGTTACTGTTGAACAAAGGGGACTATGGACCCATGAGCGAGGAGCTGGCCAAAGTTGACTGGAAAGATACCCTAGCAGGGGTGGCAGCAGAACAACAATGGCAGGTATTTGTGGGAATAATACAGTAGGTGCAGTGCCTTTCGTGCCTCATCTTTTCACCCTGTATCGTCTTTTTAGCTATCTTCTGTTGCTCTTTAAACATTACCCAATCTTGCTTCCCGCTCATCTTTGCTACGTTGTACTTCTCTTTTATTTTTATACTGTCCCTGACCTCCTTTGTCAGCCACGGTCGCCCCTTACTCCCCTTGGAATCTTTCTTCCTCTTTGCAATAAACTGATAAGATAGCCATGAATATAAAGGTGGATGGTAAAAGCTTCTTTCGGTATGTGAAGAGGAAAAAATTAGTTAAGACCAAAGTTGGACCCTTGAAGACTGACAAAGGAGAATTTATTACAGTGAACAAGGAAATGGCAGATGAGTTGAACAGGTACTTTGGATCTGTCTCCACTAAGGGGGACACAAGCAATATTCCTGATGTACTACTGGCCAGAGGATCTGAGGTGACGGAGGTACTGAAGGAAATCCACATTATGCAGATAATATGTTGGGTAGACTGATGGGACTGAAGGCTGATAAATCCCCAGGGCCTGATGATCTGCATCCCAGGGTACCTAAGGAAGTGGCTCTAGAAATTGTGGATGCATTGGTGATCATTTTCCATTGTTCTATAGATTCAGGAGCAGTTCCTGTGGATTGGTGGGTAGCTAATGTTATCCCACTTTTTAAGAAAGGTGGTGGGGAAGATGCTGGAGTCAATCATAAAAGATGAAATTGTGGCACAATAAACAATAGGTGCAGGAGTAGGCCATTCGGCCCTTCGAGCTAGCACGCCATTCAATGTGATCATGGCTGATCATCCCCAATCAGTACCCTGTTCCTGCCTTCTCCCCATATTCCCTGACTCCTGCCTTCTCCCCATATCCCCTGACTCTTTAAGAGCCGAATCTCGCTCTCTCTTGAAAGTATCAAGAGCACCGGCCACCACCGCGGTCTGAGGCAGAGAATTCCACAGATGGCACATTTGGATAGCAGTAACAGGATCAGTCCGAGTCAGCATGGATTTACAAAAAGGAAATAATGCTTGACTAATCTTCTGAAATTGTTTGAGGATGTAACTAGGAAAATGGACAAGGGAGAGCCAGTGGTTGTCGTGTACCTGGACTTTCAGAAAGCAATTGATAATGTCCCACATAGGAGATTAGTGGGCATTGGGAGTAGAGTGCTGACATGGATAGAAAATTGATTGGCAGAAAGGAAAAAAAGAGTAGGGATTAACGGGTCCCTTTCAGTGACTAGTGGGGTACCGCTAGGCTCGGTGCTGGGACCGCAGCTATTTGCAATATACATCATTGATTTAGATGAAGGGATTCAAAGTAATATTAGCAAATTTGTAGACGACACAAAGCTGGGTTGCAGTGTGAACTGTGAGGAGGATGTGATGAGAATGCAGAGTGACTTGGACAGGCTGGGCGAGTGGGCAGATGCATGGCAGATGCAATTTAATGTGGATAAATGTGAGGTTATCCACTTTGGTAGCAAAAACAGAGAGGCAGGTTATTATCTAAATGGTGTCAAGTTGGGAAAAGGGGAAGTACAACGGGATCTGGGGGTCCTTGTTCATCAGTCACTGAAAGTAAGCATGCAGGTACAGCAAGCAGTGAAGAAAGCAAATGGCATGTTGTCCTTCAGAACAAGAGGAGTTGAGTATATGAGCAAAGAGGTCCTTCTGCAGTTGTACAGGGCCCTAGTGAGACCACACCTGGAATATTGCATGTAGTTTTGGTTCCCTAATTTGAGGAAGGACATTCTTGCCTTTGAGGGAGTGCAGCGTAGGTTTACAATATTTATTCCCGGGATGGCAGGACTGTCAAATGCTGAGAGAATGGAGCGGCTGGGCTTGTATACTCTGGAATTGAGCAAGATACGAGGGGATCTTATTGAAACATATAAGATTATTAAGAGTTTGGACATGCTAGAGGCAGGAAACATGTTCCCAATGTTGGGTGAGTCCAGAACCAGGGGCCACAGTTTAAGACTAAAGGGGTAAGCCATTTAGAATGGAGATGAGGAAACAGCTTTGTTAATGTCGTCTTTTAAAAAATAGCATTTAAAAAAAAAGACAGTATTCATGGTTCCTGTGTAAAATGATTATATTTTAATAGTCAGTATTTATGGTGACCTTACAATACGAATGACGAGATTGCACAGGACTGTGCAGGGAAGGATTATTTTCACTGGAACAAAGGAGGCCAAATAAAAGTATACCAGATTATGAAAGGCATAGATAAGGGAGATAGCCAAAATAATTTTCCCATGGGAGGGCTATTGGTTTAAGGTGAAAGAAAGGATTTAAAGGTGATCTCAGGAATGTTTTTTTTCTGCAGAGACTGGTTGATATTGGGTATGTGCTGCCAGAAGAGCCGGTGGAATCAGGTATAATTAGTACATTTAAGAAGCATTTAGACAGACACATATAGTTTGATACAGCGTGGAAACAGGGCCTTTCGCCCAACTTTCCCACACCAGCTAACATGTCCCAGCACCACTAGTCCCTCCTGCCTGCATTTGGCCCATATACCTCCAAACCCGTCCTATCCATGTACCTGTCGAACTGTTTCTTAAATGTTGCCATAGTCCCTGCCTTGACAACCTCCTCTGGCAACTCGTTCCACACACCTACCACCGTTTGTGTGAAAACGTTACCCCACAGACTCCTATTAAATCTTATCCCATTCACCTTAAATCTATGTCCTCTCGGTGACAGGTAATGCATTGAAGGAAACAGTTCTAACAGAGCAAATGGAATTAGAGTGGATAGGAAAAAGGGTGAGAATACGTGTGGTCCGTCAAAGGGTGAGAATGGGTGTGGTTCACCAAAGGGAACATTTCTATGCTCTATGACTTTATGGTTCAAACATTCAATGAAACATTATCTTTGAACGAGTACCCGAACAAGATATTGGCTTGAAGCGGTTACATTTCACAACTTGTTTCATTCTTATAACATGGAGACACAAGGATCTGCACATGCTGTTTCACAAAAAAGACACAAAGTACTGGAGTATCTCTGGAGAACATGGATAAGTGACATTTCAGGTTGAGACCCTCTGAAATGTTGTCTGAAATGTCGCCAATCCATGTTCTCCCGACCCTCTGAATTACTCCAGCATTTTCTGTCTTTTTGAAATTCATATAACGATCCATTTCCATTGAACTAAACTATTTTTTATTTAGTTCAAGATATACTCCATCAAATGGCAGATATATTCACCATTTGGCTTACTCGGCAAAGATGTAGATAAATTTATCAACAGCATTGAATGTGACTTTTTTTGTCCATTGAACAATGACATGCCAATTTTATCTCAATTTTAACAATTCAAAAACACATTCCTATGTCGCTATATCTACAAACATTTAATTACCATACCACACAATACTAAAGCATTGACCTGTACTATTATTTATTTTTTCTGGATATCTCATGACTGCATCAGATTTAGATCACTGATGCTTACAAAATTGCTCTATTATTTTTAGCACAGCAACAGAAAGAAATTAATATCAATCAAGGGAATTGCAAATACTCACAATTGGCACTGGTCTCCCTTGATTCCTTTTGTTGTGCAGAAGCAATTTCCTTTTTGTGCATGACAAGCGTTTGCATGTCCATTACATTTGCAAGCTGAGAATAGAGAGGCGCTGTTAGAAAACATCCAAGAAACTAGAATATACAGACGTAACGGGAGTTAAACCCAATTGTTCAGATAATGCAAATGTCAGGAATGAAACTTAGATAATGAAAGCCCAGGCTAGATTAGATTAATTGGTAATTATTCCCCAGATCTACAGTTGCGAGTTATTAAAAACAGTGTTTGATTTGTAGAATATTACGCGGTTTTTAAACGTACAAACCACAGAAGAAGTTTGATGTTCAACCACATCTTGTTCTTGAACATCCTGCTATCTTACTGCAGGAAGCGACTGGCAGAGATCAGGAATAGCTCGCATTTGTATGGCCTTGCACAGTTATTTCAAAGCAGCATTTGACAGGTGAAGTTGATAAAGCTCACAGGGCTTCGGGGTTGTCTATGAGTTTCACGGAAAAGGGACGGCTCATTCAACATCTTTGCTGGCAATCCAGGAATAAGCCACACCATGCTGACACAATTTAATCCAGTGATCCACTCAGTCTGAAGGAAAGTTTTGACCCAAAACATTGCGTGTCCATTCCCTCCATAGATGCTGCCTAATTTACTTTATGTTTTGCTCAAGAATCCAGCATCTGTTGTTCCTTGTGTGCACAACTCAATCATTGCAGTTTCAAAACATATCTTGCCCCGCTCTGTCCCCAACCTGCTATAGTGTGGAATATGTGACAACATCTCCAGGAATAGCTGGTTTATGTTAACTTTATTGTCCAGGCTTATTCTTCTTGCTTCGGAAGCTTTCTCTAACTAAATGAAAGTTGCTTATTGAATCAATGGTCATTTTTATGTATGAAATAAAATCTTTTCAGCAAAACTTTAGAAACTGCTCTGCTAACATTTGCTGAAATTAGAGATATTTTGCTACAAAGTGCAAGAAAACTATTTTTACTGAGCGGCAAAAAGACATTTTGGAAATGAGCAACATTGCACGGGCAAATTCAGCTCACAAATCTTATAAATTCTGGCCAATCCTGAAATGGGTATCAGTGTCATTTCAGGTCTTAATTACATTGATGTCATCAATAACATCAACAATTTTCTCAAACATTTTGTATGTAATAAACCATAGGTTAAAAATAAATTGCACAACTGCAAACCTACCAAGACATGGCCGTCCACCTAAACTGACAGGCCGGGCAAGGAGAGCATTGATCAGAGAAGCAGCCAAGAGGCCCATGGTAACTCTGGAGGAGCTGCAGAGATCCACAGCTCAGGTGGGAGAATCTGTCCACAGGACAACTATTAGTCGTGCACTCCACAAATCGGGCCTTTATGGAAGAGTGGCAAGAAGAAAGCCATTGTTGAAAAAAAGCCATAAGAAGTCCCGTTTGCAGTTTGCCACAAGCCATGTGGGGGACACAGCAAACATGTGGAGGAAGATGCTCTGGTCAGATGAGACCAAAATTGAAGTTTTTGGCCTAAATGCAAAACGCTATGTGTGGCGGAAAACTAACACTGCACATCACCCTGAACACACCATCCCCACTGTGAAACATGGTGGTGGCAGCATCATGCTGTGGGGATGCTTTTCTTCAGCAGGGACAGGGAAGCTGGTCAGAGTTGATGGGAAGATGGATGGAGCAAAATATAGGGCAATCTTGGAAGAAAACCTGTTAGAGTCTGCAAAAGACTTGAGACTGGGGCGGAGGTTCACCTTCCAGCAGGACAACAACCTTAAACATACAGCCAGAGCTACAAAGGAATGGTTTAGATCAAAGCATATTCATGTGTTAGAATGGCCCAGTCAAAGTCCAGACCTAAATGCAATTGAGAATCTCTGGCAAGACTTGAAAATTGCTGTTCACAGACGCTCTCCATCCAATCTGACTGAGCTTGAGCTATTTTGCAAAGAAGAATGGGTAAAAATGTCAGTCTCCAGATGTGCAAAGCTGGTAGAGACATACCCCAAAAGACTTGCAGCTGTAATTGCAGCGAAAGGTGGGTCTACAAAGTATTGTCTCAGGGGGGCTGAATACTTTTGCACGCCACACTTTTCAGTTTTTTATTTGTAAAAAAAATTTGAAAACCATGTATCATTTTCCTTCCACTTCACAATTATGCACCATTTTGTGTTGGTTTATCACATAAAATCCCAATAAAATACATTTACATTTGTGTTTGTATCGTGACAAAATGTGGAAAAGTTCAAGGGGTATGAAAACTTTTGCAAGCCACTGTACTATCAGACAAGCCGCATGTGCACAGCTTGGCCTGTGAGATAAGTCATGAATTTACCTTTCACTAATACCGTATTGCCAATTGCTACTCTGAAGCTAGTTTGATGCTTTACAGCAGAGTCTTGCATGGCAGCTGGACCTTGCATGGAAGAACAAGCTCTGCTTGCCAAAGAGCTGAAAAGACTTTGGTAAATGGATAAACCTTGGCATTCCATTGTTAAAATTGTCAAAGACAGTGAATATTCTGAGTGACACTTACACCAAACAACATGCAAAGCCAATATAAAAATTTACATCCATGTTCTTTATATTAAAATACTATACAGAGACCAAAACATGGTAGAGGCTTAAAATATATCATAGACAGGTGGCAAATTGACTTCAAAGATTCCTGCAGAATTTAGTTAGCGTTATAGCGTCATAGAGCCAGCATGGAAACAGGCACTTTGACCCTTCTTTCCTACACCGACCAACATATCCCATCTACACAAGTGTCGCCTGACTGCATTTGACCCATATCCCTCTAATGGTATTTAGGGTAGGGTATTGACATGGACAGAGAACTTGTTGGCAGACAGGAAGCAAAGAGTAGGAATTAACGGGTCCTTGTCAGAATGGCAGGCAGTGACAAGCGGGGTGCCACAAGGCTCGGTGCTGGAACCCCAGTTATTTACAATATATATATTAACGATTTAGACAAGGGAATTAAATGTAATGTCTCCATGTTTGTGGATGGCACAAAGCTGGGTGGCAGTGTGAGCTGTGAGGAGGATGCTATGAGGCTGCAGAGTGACTTGGATAGGTTGGGTGAATGGGCAGATATGGCAGATGCAGTATAATGTGGATAAATGTGAGGTTATCCACTTTGGTGGAAAGAACAGGTAGGCAGATTATTATCTGAATAGTGTCAGATTAGGAAAAGGGGAAGTGGAACGAGACTTGGGTGTCCTTGTACATCAGTCACTGAGAGTAAGCATTCAGGTACAGCAGGCAGTGGAGAAAGCAAATGGCATTTTGGCCTTCATAGCAAGAGTATTTGAGTATAGGAGCAAGGAAGTCCTACTGCAGTTCTACAGGGCCCTGGTGAGACCGCACCTTGAGTATTGTGTACAGCTTTGGTCTCCAAATTTGTGGAAGGACATTCTTGCTGTTGACGGAGTGCAGCGTAGGCTCACTCGATTAATTCCCGGGATGGCGGGATTGACATATGATAAAAGAATTGGTTATATTCACTGGAATTTAGAAGGATGAGAGGGATTCTTATAGAAACATATAAAATTATTATGGGATTGGACACGCTAGATATAGGAAAAATGTTCCCGATGTTGGGGGAGTCCAGAACCAGGAGTGACAGTTTAAGAATAAGGGGCAAGTCAAGTCCAGTCAAACTTTATTTGTCACATACACATACAAGATGTACAGTAAAATGAAAGTGGCAATGCCTGCGGGATTGTGCAAAACAATAGAACAGTACAACAAAGCAGGACCAGTATTTACATTTTAAAAAATGACACAACAGTAAATTCGTCTCTGGTGAGATTAGAGTTTACAGTCCTGATGGCCTGTGGGAAGAAACTCCGTCTCTCCCTCTCTGTTTTCGTAGCTTGACAGCAGAGGCGCTTGCCTGACCATATCAGCTGGAGCAGTCCGTTGCTGGGGTGGTAGGGGTCCTTCATTATCTTGTTGGCTCTGGATCTGCACCTCCTGGTGTATAGGTCCTGCAGAGGGGTGAGTGTAGTTCCCATGGTGCGTTCGGCCGAACGCATTACTCTCTGCAGAGCCTTCCTGTCCTGGGCAGAGCTGTTTCCAAACCAGATTGAGATGTTTCCAGAGAGGATGCTTTCTACAGCACCAGAATAGAAAGATTGAAGGATCCTCAGAGAGATTCTGAATTTCCTCAGCTGCCTGAGGAGGTAAAACCGCTGCATTGCCTTTCTCACCAGTGTAGCAGTGTGTGTTGTCCACGTCAGGTCCTTTGTGATGTGGACTCCCAGGTATTTAAAGCTGCTCACCCTATCCACAGTAATCCCATTTATCCCATTTGCGAGTACGTCCTCGGTTGTTGTGCCCTTCTGAA
Organism: Leucoraja erinaceus; assembly: GCF_028641065.1. Taxonomy (NCBI): domain Eukaryota; kingdom Metazoa; phylum Chordata; class Chondrichthyes; order Rajiformes; family Rajidae; genus Leucoraja; species Leucoraja erinaceus. Next base: position 23,552,717 of record NC_073391.1, on the reverse strand, counting down.
GTCCACAACCAGCTCCTTAGTTTTAGTGGCATTCAAGAGGAGGTTGTTGTTCCAACACCAGAGTGCCAGGCCAGCCACCTCCACCAGGTAGGGCTTCTCATTGTTATCAGTGCTATTTTGGACTGAGATGAGGAAAAACCTTTTCACCCAGAGAGTTGTGAATCTGTGGATTTATCTGCCACAGATGGCAGTGGAGGCCAATTCGCTGGATGTTTTCAAGAGAGAGTTAAATTTAGCTCTTATGGCTAACGGAATCAAGGGATATGGGGAAAAAGCAGGAACAGGATACTGATTTTGGATGATCAGCCATTATCATATTGAATGGTGGTGCTGGCTCGAAGGGCCAAATGGCCTACTCGCGCACCTATTTTTCTATGTTTTTCTATGTTTCTAAACCCATCCTATCCATGTACCTGTCTCGATATTTCTTAAATCTTGCCACAGTACCTGCCTCAACAACCTGTTTTTTTTCTGCTAGGGTAAAGTATTTGTTAAATAACTAGAGGATTTCAAACATACACACAGGACTTACATTTTTGCATTTATACTTTTGGTTCAATTCCAATTTTTACTTGTACATTGCCATCAAAAAACAGAATAATTTGTGTAATTAAAATAATAAAGTCCGTAGGTTGTATGTTTCAGTCTCCAGAAGAATAACCAAAATGAAATATCAACTCATGCAAATTCAACATATTTACAACAAGACCTTTCAAAGATAATTGTTTTTTTTTTTTATTTCTCCCCATGCTTGCAATGCATTGTAAATCATTTTCAAGAACCTCTGGAAAATCCTTACTGTAAAACTGCTGTGTGCAAGTCAGAGATTTTGCTGCAGGGGCTTTTTTGAGAACCAGTTCACCAAGGAATCTATTAATTTGATTCGGTATTTTTATCTTGATTCCCCATAAATTTTGTTCATGCATTGGTACTGTGCTCTCCTCTCCATGTTTCCTTTTGTTTTCAGTTGGTTTCTGTTAGTGACAACTGCCCTTCTTCAAAAGATGAGACTGGATTTATTTTAATTTTGCAAGCAATGCTGATGTTATGCAGTCAGATAAGTCACTTGCCAGTTTCTGAAGAATGTACTAGTTCAGGCTTGGTCATAATTATGTTTAGGTTTACTATTGTCACATGTAAAGGGGTACAATGAAAAGCTTTGTTTTGCATGCTAACCAAACATAGCAGATATATTATCTATCTATATTACTAAATCTCTGTTCTTGACCGCTTTTGGCCGTCTGTGCTGCGATTTCCGAGAGAACGCCGCCACCTACGGCCGTCATTTTTGGCCACCTCGCTCAGAGCCCCCCTCCGCCGCATGTGTGCCGAGGATTTTTCCCGTCAATGAAAAATGACAGAGATATTAATGTTTTTACAAAATTCACCATTCTCTCTGCTGCCCCTGCTGGAGGGAGGGGGAGGGACTATAAAACCAGGAAGTGGTGTGCCTCAGTTAGTCTCTGCAAGATGGAGCTCTGTCAATTAGTCTCTGTCACTCTGAGCTCTGAATGACACTGAACAAATGTCTACATCACTGTGAGTACCCTTAATGTGGTTTGAAAATGAATATATGGTTAGTTTGAAGTAAAAAAGCACTGCCTGCAAATGGTTGTTTGGGTTTGGGTTGAAGTAAAAAGGCACTCTCTCTCTCTCTCTCCCCCTCTCTCTCTCTCCCCCCACCTCTCTCTCTCCCTCTCCCTTTCTCTCCCTCCCCCCCCCCCCCTCTCTCCCCCTCTCTCTCCCTCCCCCTCCCCCCCCTCTCCCTCCTCTCTCCCCCCTCTCTCCCCCCTCCTCCTCTCCCCTCTCCTCCTCCCCTCCCCTCCTCTCCTCCTCTCCCTCCCTCTCCCCCCCCCCCCTCTCCTCTCCCCCTCTCCTCTCTCCCCCCCCCCTCCTCCCCTCCTCTCTCCCCCCCTCCTCCTCTCCCCACCCACCCTCTCCTCTCTACCCCCCTACCTCTCCCCCTCTCTCCTCTTCCTCCCCCTCTCCTCTTCCCTCCCCCTCTCCTCTTCCCCCCTCCCCTCTCCTCTCTCCCCCTCCCCCCCTCTCTCTCCCCTCTTTTTCCCCCTCCATCCCCTCCCCCCACCGTCCCTCCCCTAAACCCCCCTCCCCTCCACACACCCCCTTCCCCCTCTCCCCCTCCCTCCCCCTCCCTCCCATTCCCCTGTTCCCCACCTCTCCCCCTCCCCTCACCTCACCCCCCTCTCAGCACACTCTCTCTCCCCCCTCCCTCCTCCCCCCTCCCTCCTCCCCTCTTTTTCTCCCCCCTCCATCCCTCCTCCCCCTCCCTAAAACCCCCCCCCTCCCCTCCACACCCCCTACCCTCTTCTCTCCACCCTCCCCCCTCCCTCCCCCTCCCTGCTCCCCACCTCTCCCCCCTCTCAGCACCGCACCTTTTCCCCCTCCCTCTTCTCCTCCTCTCCACCCCCCCTATCCCTCTTGCCCCTCTCTCTGTCTCTCTCTGTCGCTCTCTGTCTCTGCCCCTTCTCTCTCTGCCCTCACTCTCTAACCCCCTCCCCCCCCCCATCTCTCGATGTTAATGCAAGTTGGGGGCTATACGTCAGTAGATAAGGTGGTTATGGGGTAAAAGGAGCAAATTAATAAATAAAATATAATATCAAGGGGGGTAATTAGCGTGAGTGTGGGCGGGGGGGGGGGGGTGGATAGTTAGTGTGCGTGATGCTGCATGCCGCCCCCCCCCCCCCCCCCCCCCCCAACCGCACCCAACAGACCCAACTGGTCTGCACTTGGTCTAGTATATAATATAATTCATCAAACATAAGTACAATAGATAGAGCAAAAGGGTAGATACAGAGTGCAGGATATAGTTCTCAGCATTGTAGCACATTGTTGTACATCAGTTCCACAGACAAAATCCAATGCCCTCAATGGGACAGAGGTGAATTGGTCAGTGCCCTATAGCTTGTGGATGGACCATTCAGGAACCTGATAATAGAGGGGGGGGGGGGGGGGGGGGGGGGGAGCTGTTCCTGAGCATAGTGGTGCACACTTTCAAGCTTCTGTCCTGTTGCCGAACGGGAACGAGACCAATGTAGGACAAGTCTTTGATTATGTTGGCTGGTTTTCTGAGGCAGCGTGGTGTAGATGGAGTCAATGATGGGAATTGGTCTGTATGATGAACTACATCTCTGCAATCTTCTTGCGGTCTTGGACATTGTAAAAGTTTGTAAGAGTCACTCAGTCTTCTCAGGCACTAGATGCATTGGTGTGCCTTCTTGGTCTTTGCATTCATGTGACATTATTCAGAAAGTCTGCATATTATCGCACTTAATCATGCACATTATTTTGTTGCCCAATTTCTCCTAATCTTCCATCTTTTGTCCATCTTCTGGATGTCTACAGCATACTGTATGAGGCAGATGCCAATTATCCACCAAACCACTTTAGATTGAAGAGTAATGGGCTTGATAAAGCCCTTAGGCTGTGCTATGCCCAATGCTACTGTTTCAATTGTTGGAGCGTGAATGGACCATACAATAATAAACAGTCTATCCTATATACCAAAGTTAATGTCACCATACAAAACTGCTCTAAAAAACTCAACTTCCAATTCTTCCACATACTAATAACTTAAAATACTACTTTTTAGTGGGTGAATATGTTTGCTTTATTAGGGTCTGCTCAGTTCCCAATAGAAAATTGACACTAATCTGGATGATACTTCCAAAATTGTAGCTAGTTATCTAGAAGCCACTCCTGTTACACACAATCTGGCAAAGATTCCTTCCAGCATATGCAGGAGGCAAGTAGCTGGTGACAATAACTAACAGGTAGACTGGCGCCTACGATGGCTGCCACGGTGTACTGCTCCTTGCTGTTTTGTATGTGTTTGTTCATTTGTCTTATCTGTGAAAATCCCACAAAGGTAACTTTCACGAGAGATGTGCTCATTAACATCAGATTAATGTTCTGGATATCTCTCACTCATTGGTTTATTTGGACATACTCGTCGGCGGGGCTGTGGTGCGTTCAAGGACTTGAGACGGAGGACGACCCATGGGAAGAGCTCTACAGGCAAGGCAAGTACGTTTCGGGTTGAAACCTTTCTTCAGACCCGGCTATTTCCTACGCTCCGTAGATGCTGCCTCAAACCCTGTCCCACTGTGTGAGTTCACCCGAGAGCTTAAAATCTCTGTGTAGCATCTCTGTCCCTATATTCAAATTCCCACTTTGAAATAAAATACAACTTTCGACTTAAAAATTTTGCAGCAGGATAACGATTAGTCGATTCCCACACATTTTCAATCATTGTTCGATTCAGTGTAATTTTCACACCTGGTTGATGTAGTTTTTTTTAAAGATACAGTAAATTACAATAAATTGTTTCAAGCATACCCGGTACTAAGTGCACGAACATTAAGGTGGTTGCTGATGTTACAAATTAATATAATTTCAAAGTGAAATAGGAGATTTCCGTGGAAAGAATATTTTATCAGAATATAAGGTGAGGTCGCTGCAAAATGCTCACTTAAAACAATGCGGCGTCAACTCAGGATTGTTTCTTAGCCCTCTGACAGGTGTTTCAATCCAAGGCCTGCACTTCATCCTCCAGCACCTAGACCACCAAGGGACCTATGCAAGGATTTTGTTTGTGGATTTTAGCTCTGCATTCAAAACCATTGTGCCAGAGCTACTACACTCCAAACTCTTCCAGTTGACTGTGCCTGAACCCCTCTGTCAGTGGATCACCAACTTCCTGACAGACAAGAAGCAGCATGTGAGGCTGGGAAAGCACATCTTAGATCCGCTGACCCTCAGCATAGGAGCACCGCAAAGCTGCGTACTCTCCCCTCTCCTTTACTCTCTCTACACCAATGACTGCACCTCCACAGACTCCTCTGTCAAGCTTCTCAAGTTTCCAGACAGCACAAACCTGATTGGACTGATCCAGGATGGGGAGCAATTTGCCTACAGACAGGAAGTGACACAGCTGGCGTCCTGGTGCCTTCGTAACAACCTGGAGCTCAATGCTCTTAAGACAGTGGAATTGATAGTAGACTTTAGAAGGGCTCCCCCTCATCTTCCCCCATTCACTATCAACAACACCACAGTCACATCTGTGGAGTACTTTTAGTTCCTTGGAGCCATCATCTCTAGGGACCTTAAATGGGGGGCTACCATCGACTCCACAGAAAAAAGGCACAACAGAGGATGTACTTCCCGCAGCAGCTGAGGAAACACAATCTACCGCAGGCAATGATGGTCCAATTCTATACTGCTATCATAGAGTCTTTCCTCACATTTTCCATCATGGTCTGGTTTGGCTCAGCGACCAAGCACGACATCCAGAGGCTGCAGCGAATCGTTCGATCAGCTGAGAAGGTTGTTGGTTGCAACTTTCCCCCCATTGACGAACTGTACACTGCAAGGGCCAGGAAGCGAGCAGCTAAGATCATCTCTGACCCCTCTCACCGTGGCCACAAATTCTTTAAAGTATTTTCCCTCTGGAAGGCGATTCCGGACTGTCAAAGCCGCCACAGCCTGACATAAAAACAGCTTTTTTCCACGAGCTCTACTCAATAACCAAAAGTTTGTCACCTCCTTATGCTCTGGTATTTTATTTCATTCACATGTTTAAACTATAATGTTTTAATGGTTTATGTTTTATTCTTAATTGTTTACTGTATGTTGTGATGTTACTTGCGAGCGGAGCACCAAGGCAAATTCCTTGTATGTGTACATAAGTGGTCAATAAACGTATTCATTCATTCATGTACAGTAATCAGAAGAATGCCTTCACTGCATGAACATCAACCTTCACATAATCACTCCTCTTCTGCTCTACCATTCACCATGTCAACATGATCAGCAAGAATGTATCTCTGGAAAAAGCAAAAACATAGTGACAATGCTATTGAATGAAGCTAATAAAGGATGAAGGAATTTGCATTCAACTCCAATTACAAATGAAATACAGGGCCACGACTAAGGAAAAAAAGAACGGGCCTTGGCAGAGGACATTTTAAGCAAATGACTGTTGTGTCTGGAGAAGCAACCCATGGTTCAACCCTTGAGATGCCCTGCAGCACCATAGTACAATCCACACAATGAGACTACACCCCCAACAAATGCAGCAGGGTCTGCAGAAAATTGAAAGCATAGTACATGGAAAAGTTTCGACTATAGGTAAGTAATAGCAACTTTTAGATAATAGCAGCAACTTTTAGAAGTCAAAAGGAAAAAAAAAGTTTACTCTTGAAGATACATGAGATCACTAAATACTTTTGGTCTAAAAATGAAATCAATATCCTCACAATATTCAGCATCTTGCATAACAACAGTGGGCAACGTAACAGCTCAGGACAGACATCTCAGGACAAATATCATTATCTAATCGATAATGTTTTATTATTAATATTTAATATTTTATGTGTCACTGTATGCCATATTGTCACTTGCAGGTGGGTCACCAAGGCAAATTTCATGTATGTGAATACTTAGCCAATAAACTTATTCATTCATTCAAAACATTAATTCTTCACAAAATATTAACACAATATCTTACTGCATAAATGCTAACCAACATGCTGACTATTTCCAGCATTTGTTTAAGAAAGAACTGCAGATGCTGGAAAATTCGAAGGTAGACAAAATGCTGGAGAAACTCAGCGGGTGAGGCATCATCTATGGAGCGAAGGAATAGGTGACATTTTGGGTCGAGGCCCTTCTTCTGAAGAAGGGTCACCTATTCCTCAGCATAAAAACGTCACCTATTCCTTCGCTCCATAGATGCTGCCTCACCCGCTGAGTTTCTCCAGCATTTTTGTCTACCTTCGATTTTCCAGTATCTGCAGTTCTTTCTTAAACATTTTGTCCACTCCACTCCACTGCGAAATCTCCTCAAGGTATGCCTACTTTGAAGAAGTTCTCCTCCTCTCTCTGAAGACAGTTTAGCAACCTCTTCTCTCACTGACCCCCCTCTGTGATTCCCCCCCTTCCCTCCAACTCTTTGACCATTTCCAGCATGTGGTTGTTTTGTTTGAGATCTCCAGCACCAGCAGCAATTTGCTTTTGTACTACCAGTCTAAATAATATACAATTTTCCCAATCACACCGAGTCCCCTCCCTACCCATTACTTAAAAATGTATATTATCTAGAATCTAGATTATTAAACTCAATTTTAAACCCACAAAAGCAGATTTGTGGGTGATGAAAGAGAGAAATTCAAATCAATAAACTCTACAGAATCCTGGTTTTCCCTTTAATAGTACAAATTCATGAGATGGCCTCAAGGACGTAAAGGAGATCTTATATCTATGAACATCATGCCTTACAACGCAAAGACAGCTACTGTGATTATAATTGTTTTTCATTTGGAAATACAGTACAGAATTTTATTCTCCTGTAGTAATATCTTTGGGCCTATTAGTGCAAAATAATGACAGAGGAACACATACTTTGGCAACGTGCTATAATTTAATTAGACAAACATAAGGAAGAAAGGAAAATATTAGTTTCCAGGTTAGTTCAAGCATGAATAAACATCTATTAGGACACACAGAGATAAGGCATACACAAATCAGACTGGTAATTATGAAGTGTATGCATTATTTGAGGCAATTCAAAACCATCCATCTTCAAAATCTGGCTCTCTGCGACCTTCTAAGTAGGTCACAGAGAGGCAAGTGTTTACTCAGAATCCACAATTTTGTTTCTGTATTCCCAAAGGGTTAAAAGAGGGAAAATGCAAATATTAAAATTCCCAAGAAAAAAATATTTGCTTTCATCATTTGCACAAAACACAGTTTAATTAATTTCAAAAAAGAGAATTTGTTTATTTTTAAGATGCTCAAGGTCATTGCCCATAGGATCCTTAATCCCCCTCAATGCTCAAATATTAATCACTATCATATTTCTTAATTTTTCCATTGTTTTCTTATGACTAGCCATGAAGATTTGCAGAAGTAATAAAAAAACTGCTAATGCTGGTTTATACTGAAGATAGAAACAAAGTGCTGGAATAACTCAGCAGGTCAAGCAGCATCTCTGGAGAAAAAGGATGGGCTTCATTTCAGGTCGGGCCCCTTTTTCAAACTGAAAACACAACCTCACTTTTTCTCCAGAGATGCTCGCTGCTCCACTGAGATACTCCAGCACTTTGTGTCTATCTCAGCTATTATTTATGTTTTTTACTCAGTACAGAGACAAACTCAGCTCGAACCAAAGTTTGTCTCCTTTACAAATGACATAATTCACACTTTGATCATGACATATTTTTAAGTTCTGTATTCTTAATAATTTATGTTTAGAAACATTGATTATGGAACCGTGAACTATTTACTTCTTATACAGACAGGTGGAAGGGAAACAGTTGTGCCTACACCTCCTCCCTTACAATCATTCAGGGATCTAAACATTCAGCCCTTGCAGATGAGATGGAGGTCTAAGTGCCATTCCTCCAACCTAGTCTATTGCTGTCTGCATTCTTGATGTGACCCCCTCTATATCAATGAGATCAAGCATAGACACAATGACCGCTTCACTGAACACTTGTGATTTGTGGTTATGTGTGTTTGTTATATAACTTGTGTTATATGGTTATTTGCCCACCTGGACCAATTAGAGCTCCCAGCTGCAAACCACTTTAATTACCCTCCCATTCTACCCATTTATCCTCGGCCTGAAGAAACAGCACCTCACATTCTGCTTGGGTAGCCTACAACCCAATGACACGAACATTGAATTCTCTCCATAGATCATTTCCTGCATAGATGCTGACTGATCCGCTATGTGAAGAAACTGCCCTTTGAAATATTTTCCCTCTCACCTTAAACCCATGTCCTCTGGTTTTCCTGGGGAGATGACTGTGTCCATTCATCTTGCATGCCCTTTGTGATTTTATACACTCCTATAAAGGCCACCCTTCAGCCTACTTTGCTCTGAGGACATTTTAAGCAAATGACTGTTGTGTCTGGAGAAGCAACCCATGGTTCAACCCTTAAGATGCCCTGCAGCATCATAGTATGATCCACACAATGAGACTACACCCTCAACAAATGCCACAGGGTCTGCAGAAAATTGAAAGCATAGTACGTGGAAATGTTTGGGCTCTTGGAAAGTAATAGCAACTTTCAGGTAATAGCAGCAACTTTTAGAAGTCAAAGGGAAAAAAAAAGAGTTTACTCTTGAAGATACGTGAGATCACTAAACACTTTTGGTCTAAAAAATAAATCAATATCCTCACAATATTCAGCATCTTGTATAACAACAGTGGGCAACGTAACAGCTCAGAACAAATATCTCAGGACAAATATCTTACATAGCTGCTGACTGATCCGCTATGTGAAGAAACTTCCCTTTGAAATATTTTCCCTCTCACCTCCTCTGGTTTGCCTGGGGAGAAGACTGTGTACATTCACCTTGCATGCCCTTTGTGATTTTATACACTCCTATAAAGGTCACCCTTCAGCCTACTGTGCTCTGAGGAATAAAACCATATCCTACCCACTCTCTCCCAATAGCTCAGGCCTTTTCACCCTTTCAATTTTAATGGCATCTTTCTTATGCCCAAAGGATAGGACGACTAAAACTGAACACAATATTTGGTCAGACATATCTTGTACAACTGCAATTTAACACCCCATCTCCTATGCTCAATGCACTGACAGATGAAGGCCAGCATGTCATACACCTTCTTTACCACCTTGTCTACCTGTAACTGCACATTCAAGGAACTTTGAAATATGTTCTTGTATTGCTAGGTCTCTCGATTCTAAACATTCCCTTTTGAGATGCCGAAGGAATCCAAGGTGGGAATTGCATACTTTCACAGATGGGGCAAGACTATTTAAATGCATTATTGTTAACTACCAACGAATGATTGCTGAATATACTCAATTAAATATACACCATGGTGAACAATTACCGCATATATACAGTAGTTCCATGTTCATTTCAAATTTTTGCAGCTTTAATTCTTCATTGCTGTTAGGAATCTGCTTAGGGTCACCCTGCTGAAAACATAACCTCATTGTTAGCCAATGTTCACTATATTTACTGTTGCCTGATCCTGACTTCAAATCTGTTTCAATGCTGAACTTCAGATTAATGGACGATACAAGCAGATGGCCTGCCGAGTACCAGCTGGTACGATTCATGTATTACTGCCAAAATTGCAACCCTGAGCAATTCTAAAGCCAGTTTAATTATGTTTCCTTTCTGAGAAACAATATTTCTCATTTGTCTCACGTATTTAGCAAAGAAAACTAAACAAATAGCACAATTTGGACAGTAAGGGATCGAAAACCTTTACAGTTACAGTGCTAAGAGAACAATAGAAAGAACCAGTGGATGTGGTGTATCTGGACTTCCGGAAGGCTTTCGAACAAGGTCCCACATAAGGGATTAGTATACAAACTTAAAGCACATGGCATTGGGGGTTCAGTATTGATGTGGATAGAGAACTGGCTGGCAAACAGGAAGCAAAGAGGAGGAGTAAACGGGTCCTTTTCACAATGGCAGGCAGTGACTAGTGGGGTACCGCAAGGCTCAGTACTGGGACCCCAGCTATTTACAATATATATTAATGATCTGGGTGAGGGAATTGAAGGCAATATCTCCAAGTTTGCGGATGACACTAAGCTGGGGGGCAATGTTAGCTGTGAGGAGGATGCTAGGAGACTGCAAGGTGACTTGGCTAGGCTGGGTGAGTGGGCAAATGTTTGGCAGATGCAGTATAATGTGGATAAATGTGAGGTTATCCATTTTGGTGGCAAAAAAACAGGAAAGCAGACTATTATCTAAATGGTGGCCGACTAGGAAAAGGGGAGATGCAGCGAGACCTGGGTGTCATGGTACACCAGTCATTGAAAGAAGGCATGCAGGTAGTGTGAAGAAAGCGAATGGTATGTTAGCTTTCATAGCAAACAGATTTGAGTATAGGAGCAGGGAGGTTCTACTGCAGTTGTACAGGGTCTTGGTGAGACCACACCCTGGAGTATTACATACAGTTTTGGTCTCCAAATCTGAGAAAGGACAGTATTGCCATAGAGGGAGTGCAGAGAAGGTTCACCAGACTGATTCCTGGGATGTCAGGACTGTCTTATGAAGAAAGACTGGATAGACTTGGTTTATACTCTCTAGAATTTAGGAGATTGAGAGGGGATCTTATAGAAACTTACAAAATTCTTAAGGGGTTGGACAGGCTAGATGCAGGAAGATTGTTCCCGATGTTAGGGAAGTCCAGGACAAGGGGTCACAGCTTAAGGATAAGGGGAAATCCTTTAAAACCGAGATGAGAAAAACTTTTTTCACAGAGAGAGTGGTGAATCTCTGGAACTCTCTGCCATAGAGGGTAGTCGAGGCTAGTTCATTGGCTATATTTAAGAGGGAGTTAGATGTGGCCCTTGTGGCTAAGGGGATCAGAGGGTATGGAGAGAAGGCAGGTACGGGATACTGAGTTGGATGATCAGCCATGATCATATTGAATGGCGGTGCAGGCTCGAAGGGCCGAATGGCCTACTCCTGCACCTAATTTCTATGTTTCAATGTTTCTAAATGTCATCCAGGTTTCCAAAGAGTCAAGGTATATAAAAGAAAGGGTGGCACGGATACACAGTTGATAGAGTTGCTGCCTCACAGCGCCAGAGACGGGAGTTCAATCCTGACCTCCAGTGCTGGCTGTGTGGAGTTTGCACGTTCTACCTGTGATCCCATGGGTTTACTCCGGGTGCTCCAGTTTCCTTCCACTTCTCAATGAAGTGTGGGTTTGTAAGATAATGGGAACTCTGTAAAATAAATTGCCTCTAATTTGTAGGGAGTGAATGAGAAAGTAAGATAACCTGGAACTAGTGATAAGAGTTATCAACAATCAATGGTTAGTGTGAACAATGGTCAGAGTGAACACAGAAGGCCGAAGAACTGTTTCTTTGCTTTATATCTAAATTAAACTAAATGGACAAAGTAAATTAGAGCTGAAGATATCTGGAATTTAGACACCCGTGAATCTACAGATGAGGCAAAAATATGTCATCCTGATCTCTTCTTCATCCTTCCCCGCTTGAAGCTTCTTAGCTTCAAGAATTTACATAAACAGTCGATGATAGCATTTGGTATGATTAAAACCGAGCCAAGTAACTAGCTATTGTTCAGAGCCAAAATCAATAATTCCTTCAAAAACAAACTAGTAGTATTTAGCTCAGAACATGAGTCGAGATTTAGTGACATGTTAGTCCACTGGAGGTGTGATCCAAAGGCTGTAGTAAGTTAAACACATTTCTGTGATTGTCATGAAGCTGGTGCTAATGGAATTAGCAAATGGGGGGGGGGGGTGCCTTTTAGCATTTTATAAGAACAGCTTTGGAAAACATGGAGTAAAGATATCAAGCATCTCTTCAGACGCTTAAAAGTTCACAACAGTGTAGACTGCGCCTGACGTGCTTTAGTGATGAAATTATTTTAAGTTAAAGTAAGACTTTTGCCAGTTTTTTGACAGCTGCAAAATAATCAGTAAATTTATCAATCATCCAGCTCTCCTTCATTCTGATAAAATTGATTTTTAATATAAATGCAAACCAGATGCACTCAAGTTTATTTGCATGCAGCTGAAGACGTACCTAAATCATAATCACAGTTTCTCTTCCAATTTTCATGTAAGCACTACACAACTTAAAAGAGACAGCTCACTGCCAACCTCTCTGGGGCAATCAGAAATAGACAATAAATAACGGTCCTAATAGGAATGCATACAGCATGCACAGTAATCTTAAAAGTTAAAGAAATATTCCCCACCTGAATCTGAATTTTAAATTTGGATTTTGTGTCTGAATTCCTAACCAGACAACCAAGACGGACGTTTAGTTCAGGCATTGAAGCAGTTTATAGCCGCAAAGTGTGATGCATGGAGTCTGTATGTTCTCCTTGCGTGGGTTTTCTCCGGGTGCTCCGGTTTTCTCCCACACTCCAAAGATATACAGGTTTGTAGCTTAATTGGCTTCGATAGAATTGTAAATTGTCACTAGTGTGTGAAGGATAGTGTTAGTGTGCAGGGATTGCTGAACCGTAGGGTCTATTTCCGTGCTGTATCTCTAAATTAAACTAAACTCCATTAGAACTTGTACTGAGACTACTCAAGCAGACTTTGCTCAAGAGCTTTAAACCAACAAAGGAAATATTCACACTCGGCATTGGGTAGAACCTTTGTAGGAGGATCATTAAAGATGACTTTTGAGTACATATTCTCTGACATACTTCCTTTTCTGTTAACTGAGAAACTTAAATTTCAACATCTGACATCACAACTGCATTTGATCAGGTCCATAACACACCTCTGAAAACTGATGGAATGACATAAATTATATGAGTTGGAACCTAACTAAATTATCATGGAGACAAAGCAATTAAAGCTGTTCAAGACCAGAGTTAAACCCCATGGCAACTTTTACTTCCACTTTTAATAATCTCGTTAAACGTTTTCTACTATGATATTGCACATCTTATTTCATCTTTCCCACTATAACTCCACATCTGTTCATATTCAATTTGTCTCTGAAAAGCATCTGGAATTTTTCTACATCAAACACATGTAAATTATATTTTTATCTGAAAAAATATTGATGGCTTTAATTCACATTACAGATCAAGTTTCACGTGGATTATAGAATGCTTACCATTTATTGCGGATAATAAATAAAAGAGTTATTGCAGATTTTTCGATCAGGTAAAGTCATGTTTCTTAGAGAAACTAAAAGCACGATTCCTAAAATGTTTCTTTCAAAGACTTTCCTTTGGGGAAATCAAAGCTAAATAATAAACTGAAAATTAATCTCAATCAGGAATAAGATCAAAACTAATTGTATTTCTTGGTGTAGCACAAAGGTTTGTTTGGCATAACAAACTAAATACAAACAAGGATCATTTTACAATAAAGCAAAGGGAAAAAGTTTAATAAATTAAAAATACAAATGCAGGTTATGCAAACCCAGTCAGTTTCTTTGATTTTGGAGATACAGCATGGAAACAGGCCCTTTGGCCCACCGAGTCCACGCCAAGCATTGTCCGATCACCTGTTCATATTAGTTCAGTGTAATCCCACCTTCTTGCACTCCCTACAGACTCAGTCCATTTACAATTAACCTACAAGTCTCTTCATCTTTGGGAGGAAATCCATGTGATCACAGGGTGAACATTCAAAGTTCACACAGATGGCACCTGCGGTCAGGATAGAACCTGGGTCTCTGGGATTGTGAGGCAGCAGCTCTACCAGCTGTCAAAAATTTGATGTGATTAATTTATTGTATTGGAAACCAACACTGTTTATAATAATCTACAAAGGGAGCATTGTAACAGATGTTCATAATATTGATTCCAGCCAAATAATTTGCCCACCGTCCACTGAATATGCATTTAAATATTTGAAACATTAACAAAAAACAACAGGTATTTAGCTAAATTTATCGAGCTCCCTTTCAATTATAACTACACACACAAGTGAAGGCAAGTGTAGACCATTTCTGAAAATTAACAGCTTTTGTGACAAAACATATGGGCAATATTTTGTGTTTGTGCATAAATTAACAGCTTTTCCAAAATCATGATAAACATCACTTGTCACTTATACCAACCTTCTTTTGTCCATCTGTTTCCGAAACCCATCATCCACATTAATTTTGAGAAATTACCGAATACTCACACGTTTTTAACCCACCTTCATAAACATCAACTAAACACTAATGACCATATCCCAGATCAGCCCTGTGTTCTCACTGTTCACAGTGTTACATAGTATTAAGTCCCTATGCTGCCAATTTTAGATTCTTATTATCCATTGCACACATCAGAATGAATTTGGATCACTTCTTAGTAAGATAGATTGAAAACAGACTACCACAGCGATATAAAATGGGGTGGGCAAATTCTAACACTTGAGAAAACCTATTGGAGGCCATCATACAGATAAGTTTACAACTCGGATTTCATGACAACATTTAAGACATTTTCTTGAGGAATTCAATTAGGACTGCCTTTACACTGGAATAGAGTCTAATAGAGTGATCCAGTGTGGAAACAGGTCCTTCAGCCCAACTTGTGCACACAACAATGTCCCAGCTACACTAGTCCCACTGGCCTGCCCGTCCCTCCAAACTCGTCTTATCCATGTACCTATCTCTCTGTTTCTTAAACAATGGGATAGTCCCAGCCTCAACTACCTCTTCTGTCAGCTTGTTACATACACCCACCACCCTCTGTGTGAAAATGATACCCCTCGGATTCCTATTAAATATATTTCCCCTTCACCTTGAACCTTTGTCCTCTGATCCTCAATTCCCCTACTCTGGGCAAGAGACTCTGTGCATCTACCCAATCACTTCCTCTCATGATTTTGTACACCACTATAAGATCACCCCTCATCCTTCTGCACTCCATGGAATAGAGGCCCAGCCTACTCAACCTCTCCCTATAGCTCTCACCCTCTAGTCCTGCCAACATCCTCATAAATCTTGAGGAAAAATCTATAGATCAATGAACAGTAAATGAAGTTGAAGGAAACTGAATGTGAAGCTAAATGCAATTAATTAACTAGGACAATGAGACAAAGGTCAAGATTACAGTAGTTACAGATGGTCTGGCATAAGCTAAGTGATCCTGTGACATTGCCCCAAACAAAAAGCAAATCAACGGAAGCCTTTATTATAGGGTATTAGCAGCAACTGAACTCCAATAACGAACACCAATGTGAATAATTGGCATTTCGACAACAACCTCTGCATGCTAGAAGATACTACAAACAATATCTACAGCAGAAAGGAAAAGTGTACACAGAACTAAGGAAACCATGGAGAGTGGGGAATATAGTAGAATGGTGAAAAAAATGATTTAACAGAAAATAAGGTAGACAAAAGTGCTGGAGAAACTCAGCGGGTGATGCAGCATCTATGGAGCGAAGGACGTTTCGGGTCGAGACCCGTCTTCACACCCGAAACATCACCTATTCCTTCGCTCCATAGATGCTGCCTCACCCAGCTGAGTTTCTCCTGCACTTTTGTCTACCTTCAATTTTTCCAGCATCTGTAGTTCTTTCTTTAACCAAAAACGTGACATTTTTTAAGGTTATGCCAAATGTTGTTAAGAAAAGGAGCAGTGGATAACCCAGTAAATATGAAAAGAAAAAGGAACAAGTGAAAAACAGACGTTAATTTTCAACCAAAGTGAAGGTTCTAATTTTTACCAATAACAGATTCCATCAGCCATGACATTGTCCGTGGATATAAACTGCTTAACCAAAAAGCTCATCTGTACTTTCCCACAACGTTCAGCAAACCAGGACACATTATACCACATCCAAATCATTGACATAGATTGTGAAGAATTCGAGACCTGGCACAGTTCCCATTGCACTCCACTTTTCACCACCTCTCAGCTCAAAAATGAACTGTTTATTCCAGCTGATATTTGTCCATTAATTAATTTTTGATCCACACAAGTAGTTTCCCCCAAAACAAGGTGCTCATTTTTTTGTAATGTCTACTTGTGTGTCACTATATTGAAAGTGTTCCCAAAGTCGATGCCATAACCATTGGTTTTCCTCTTCTCCATTCTATGAAGTACAATTTCAAAAGCTAGCAGATTTGTCCAAACTGATTTTCCTTCACAAATCACTGTTGCCTCTGCTGAATTGATTTTTAAAGTCACTAGACCAAGTGCAGACCCGTTGGGTGTCTGTTTCCCCAACAGCGTTTGCGGGGGGGGGGGGGGGGGGGGGGGGGGGTGCGGCGGCATCACACTCATTTAACTACCACCAAAAACACAGGTGGGGGTAGGGGGTGAGAGAGGGGGAGGGAGGGGGAGGAGGAGGAGGAAAACGGGACAGATTTGGGAGGAAAATTGAGAGGGGGTAGGGGGTGAGAGGGGGGGGGGGAGGGGAGAGAGGAAACAGATGTGGGGGGGGGGGATGGGGAGGGGGGGGAGGGGGGGGGGGGGAGAGAGGGGGAAACAGTGGGGAGGGAGGGTGGAAGGAGAAGGGGGGATAGAAGGGAAGAGGGACAGAGGGGTAGGGGGAAGGAGGTGGGGTGGGTAGAGAGTGAAGGGGGGGTGGGGGAGAGAGGGATGCATGGGAGAGCGGGAGAGGGTGAGGAGAGGGAAACATAGAAACATAAGATTCTATAAGATCCCCCCTCAATCTTCTAAATTCTAGTGAGTACAAACCGAGTCTATCCAGTCTTTCTTCATATGAAAGTCCTGACATCCCAGGGATCAGTCTGGTTAACCTTCTCTGTACTCCCTCTATGGCAAGAATGTCTTTGGGCATTCAGCATTGTGACATCACACAATGGAACGTTCACCAGGGGCTGGGGCTGGTGCAAAGGCATATGTAAATGGATCCATTCCGATTGGACATCTGCGAGCACTGGGCATTGTGACATCACACGATGGAACGAATCAAAAGGCAGAAAGGCAGCCGGACAGACGGCGGACGGCAGCCACAGACTTTTAAATATAGATAGTATAGTATAAGAATAAATTCTAGCATTTTTGCTACTACTAATATCAGGTAACAAGTCTACAGTTACTTGTTTTCTTGCTCTCTCCATTCTTAAATTGTGGGATTACATTTGCTAACATCAAATTTCTTGGAAACTGGTCTGGAATCATGGAATTTCATAAATCATTCTCAAACATACCTACCATCTGCAAAACCATTTATTTCAGAACCTTGAGGGATATACATCATCAGGTCCTGGTTATTTAGCAGCTTTTACTTCTATATATTTTTTAGGTTTTTAGTTAATGTACAGGTGCTAATACCCTTCAGCGCCTCATTCATTCTGGCCCTGGTTCCCACTATTTCCAGGATATTTTTGTGAAGGCAAAATATTTTCTTTGATTTCCCAATTGTTTCCATACTCTCCATACCTCTGTAATGCCTGGGATAAAGACCCATCATTTATTTATTTGCCTGTGTATTCCACAATTTGAGATTTGTAATAGAAATAAAGTGCACATTGGCTGAAAGTTCTGAATTTTATAAAAAAGTTTATGATCTGGTTTCTCCACGCCTACAGACACTGTACAAATACGCTTACACTCAACAGAAACTCCCAGAAACTCTAAATGAATCTACAATCATACTCATACCAAAAACGCATAAGGATCTTGAAGACCCAGGTTCATATAGAGCAATAGCCCTTTTAAATACAGAAAATATTAGCTAAAATTCTATCTCATAGATTGAATTTAGTGATTAACAAATTAATACACCCCGACCAAACAGGTTTTATTCCAAAACGTTATTCATTTAATAATCTGAGAAGACTATTCAATATTATATACTCTAATAGAAGTCCTAATGCAGATCTTGCAATTATTTGGTTAGATGCTTAAAAAGCATTTGACCAGGTAGAATGGCCATATTTATTTTCGGTGATGGAAAATTTTCAATTGGGAGAGAAGTACTGTACATGGGTTAAATTGTTATACTCTAATCCAACAGCTAGAATATTAACAAACCAAATGTTATCAACTAAATTTAATCTCTCTAGAGGTTGTAGACAAGAATTTCACTATCCCCACTATTATTTGCTCTTGCAATCGAACCCTTAGCAGAAAGCGTTAGAACCCATACAGGAATATACGGATATAACACTAGAGAAACAAAGAATAAAATTTCCTTATAGGCAGATGATGTACTAATACATATTACAAAGCTAGAAACTAGTATTCCAAATCTATTAAATTTAATAACTCAATTTGGTCAGTTTTCAGGATATAGAATTAATTGGAATAAAAGTGAAATCATGCCAATAACAAAACTCAGTTTACATACATTACAACAATCCCCTTTTAAAATAGTTAAAGATAAATTTAAATCCTTAGGAATCTATGTAACTAAGATATACCTCTATATTTAAACTACATTTTCCACCCTTACTGAATAAACTACACAAGAATATTCAATACTGGAAAACACTCCCCATTTCAATGCTTGGTAGAATTAATGCTATAAAAATGATCTTCTTACCGCAACTACTGTACCTATTTCAATTAATCCCGATTATATATCCCAAAAACTTTTTTTCAAAAAAGTCGACTCCATTGTAACAAGTTTTATCTGGGATTATAAGAATCATAGAATAAGTAAAACACATTTATGTAAGTCAAAGATAAATGGAGGTTTGGCTTTGCCAAATTTCTTGTTTTATTTCTGAGCAGTCCATATTAAAAACATGAATTTCTGGCTGGAAGTAATGGATCAACAACCAGATTGCATAAGGATGGAAAAGGAAGACTGTTTACCTTTTGAAATTGGACCGATCATATTTGCTACCACAAAACTGCACAAAAAAATACAATAATACATAGTGGAATACGAATTTGGAAACAATTAAAAAAAGTTTTTAAATTGAATAATATACCACTATGCCTTCCCATTGTAAATAATCCTTTATTCAAACCATCCTTTTTGGATAAGGGTTTCACACAATGGAAAAATTATGGAATTAAAAAGATTGGACATCTTTATGGGAAAGGCACTTTTCTTTCATTTAAGGAGTTACAACAGAATCATGGACTGCACTCAAATAATTTCTTCAGATATCTACAAATTAGAGATTATGTTAAATCTAACACACAAGTCTACAGGACTAGGGAACCAGACATCCTTGATGATTGTTTGAACAAGCATCCTAACACTGAAAAATTAATAGCTTATATTTATAACACCCTCCTAAACAACGAGGTACCACCGACGGAACCATATAGACACACATGGGAAAATGAATTAGGTCAACCTATAACGAAAGATTTGTGGGACGAAAGTTTACAACATGTACATCAATGTTCGTTAAATGCCAGACATGCTTTAATACAATTTAAAGTCTTACATAGATTACACTACTCTAAAATAAAGCTAAATAGAATCTTCCCACAAATCTCTCCTATTTGTGATAAATGTCTATATCTAGATGCTAATTTACCACATGCGTTTGCAAATTGTATAAAAATTAAACATTTCTGGACTGATATTATTGAAATAATTTCAGAAGTTATATAAAACTGAATCCAAACTCAAAATTAATAATACTTGGAATATCAGAGCAAAGTTTAACACTCACAACAAGCCAAAGAAATTTCCTCGACGACAGTATAATAACCAGGAAAAAAATAATATTAAAATTTTGGAAAGACCCTACGGCCCCCACAATTAAAATGTGGATTGTGGAAATGTCGGAGACCCTATATCTAGAAAGAATTAGATTGTCTTAATGGACAAACAAGAACTTTTTGATAAAATATGGGCTCCATTCATTAATTATCTGACGGGATAGAGTGGCCCAGCATGAAAACCCAACTGAAACTTGAACTCAGGATTAGATGAAAAGTCATACTTTATAATCTACGAACCTATCTCCAATGACGTATTATAAGTAATCCATTCCACCTTTTTTGTTTTTTTTGATATTTGTAACTCTTTATTCTCTATTTCTCTCTTTTTCTATATAAAAAAAACCACTAGAAGCAGAAGTAATCGACAATTGAAAATTTTAATAATGTATGATGTATATGAAAAGTTTTTTTACTATAATATGTAACTATACTTTATAATATGTCTACTTCTAATAAAAATATTATTTTTTTTAAAAAGTGCACATTGTCAGATTTTACTAAAGGCCATTTTTATACATTCTGGTTTCACCATGTAGAAATTACAGCTGTGTTTAATCATGGTCCCCCACCCCCCCCCCCCCCCCCCACACCTCACCCCCCCCCCCCCCACACACCTCACCACCCCCCCACACCCCCCCCCCCCCCCCCCCCCCCCCCCCCCCCCCTCATTTCAGGGCACCATAATGTTTGGGACACAGCAGTTTCATGTGGATAAAAGTATTCATGTTTAGTAATTTATTGCATATCCTTAGCATGCAATGATGGCTTGACGTCTGTGATTCATGGACCTCACCAGTTGTATAAACACTGCTGTAATTTCTACATGGTGAAACCAAAATGTATAAAAATACCCTTTAATAAAATCTGACAATGTGCACTTTAACCACATGATTTTTTCTATTACAAATCTCAAATTGTGGAGTACAGAGGAAAATAAATAAATGATGGGTCTTTGTCCCAAACATTATGGAGGGCACTGTGTATGGAATCCAGATTAAATTGTGCAAATGCTTTCCTTTTAATCTATCTAAAGAAATGTTGACAGTTGCTTAGAATGTTCTTCAATAGATCACTTTTATCCTCCGCTGTCCTTTTCCTAAATACCGATTTCCAACAATGGAGGTTGTTGTTTTCTCAGAAGATAGATGGAGCTGGGAGGTTATGTGAATAAATGAATTAAGGCCATTAAAAAAGCAGCAACTGCGGAACTGGCCAAGGTAATGATGACATTGCACTGCAAACAGCCCAGAGAAACATGCATTAGTAAAGGACACATAAAATGACTAGCTCTTTTGGAGAAATAGAAAATTATGAGGGAGAAAGTTAGGGATGGCAGAACTAGAAATGATTGGAAATAAATACACTAGTGCCTGGCTAAGATCCCAAAAAAATCAGCTACACGTAACTGGACAGCCTACGTGTGTGGAAGGAGCACAATGAGGAAAGAAACTTTGCAAGGCAAAACGTTTTCAGAAGTAGACAATCAAAATGCATCAACTGAAACCAAAATTAAACTTCATGAGACTGAATGGCAGAAATTTATTCAGGAAGGTCACAATATTTTTGCAATAGATGGTAGCAGGGGATTGACTGTTAAATGGAGCTGGAAAATGGAAAATAGAATTCAGTCAACAAGTGCCAATATATATTGGAACTACACTAAAAGCTTATATTAGACAGAAAGAGGAGAGGATCTGAAGTATTGGTGCATAGTTATTGGCAAAATCAAGTGGCAATAAAGAAAATTGGATTGTGGATCAAAATCTCACTCAATCGTACACATTTCACAGTACGTGACACATACATTTGTCCACATTTGAAGCAAAAGTATGCACTGCAGTACAGAAAGTATGACAAAATCCTTTTTTAATGCAATTTTGCACATTCTTTTTTTAATTTCTCCCTGTGACCACATGGGTTACCTCTGGGTGCTCTGGTTTCCTCCTACATTCCAAAGACGTGCAGGTATATTGGATAATTGGCTGCTGTAAATTGCCCCGGGTTTTTGCGAGTAGATGTGAAAGTGGAATAACAGAGAACTAGTGTGAACAGATGATTGATGGTTGGCATCGACTTGATAATCTGAAGGGCCTGTTTCCACACTGCATTCTCTAAGTACTAAGACAACCTTCTAAACCTTCTGAATTTTGTAGTCGGCAGGGCAGTACTCAGCGACAATGGCCGTGACCGTGACAATGTTAAAAAAAGGAGCAGACAACAATGATCGATCAGAATTCTCTGATATCTAAAATATCACGTTGATTTCTTAATCTGGAAAAAAACCTGAATCAACATGACATTGGTGGTCATTGCCTTTTTTTTTATTTTTTAATAAATAGATAAATAAATTGTGCCACTATTTATCAGGCTTGAAAACTGCCATTGGTGAATATGATATGAAGCCCAGATCAGAGCATTTCAATTTGGAGATGAGATTTAACTATTTCACACATGACAGCAAAGGCTTTCAATAGTGATTGCAGCTTAAGGTAAATTATTACAGTGTGTTTGGTTATTTGAATACAGGAATCAGCCAAGAGAACTTTCCAATCTTGCATGTTTTTATGTAATTATATATGGCACGTGAAGGAAAGAATGTGCAAAATTGCAATTTTTTTAAACAAAGGTATATTTATATATTATCAGCACTGTTGACAAAATGGCAGTGTTGATTAAATCCAACGAGCAATAAAGATCAATGAGCACAATTATTCAATTTATAGTTTAAAATAATAAATATGACTTAATGAAAACAAGATATTAACTAACATAAGATAATCCTACTGGAGTTTTTTGAAACCTCAAAGCACACAATCTTAATGCAACTGAACCAATAAAAAGGAAATACTCACACCAACAAATTAACAATACTGCAGTGTTAGTGAATTTAAAACAAATTCAATTGTAGTATAATAAAATCTGTCTTCAATTCCACATGATGGCTAACTTTAATTAGTCAATTCCAGAACATGTCTTGCCTTAGTCAGTTAATTTTACCCCGTGAAGAAATATTCAGCTCAGCAAATGATACCTTGCCAATTAAAATCCTATTAATAATATTGTTGCTGACCACCATCATTTATATGGCTGTATTTCTTAATAAATGTTTAATTACCATTACTAATTGCAGAAGACAAACTCATTGGGATTTAGTGACAAGGATAAAATAATGTAAATGCAGGGAACAATTTTCAATAGGCTGTATGAAATTATCAAATTTGCAGTGTGATGGTTGGTGTGTGTGCTTTAAAATAATCTTCTCCTGTGACATGCAGGTAACTTAATATTACTGAAGAATTGCTTTAATGAATTTCTCCTCATAATATGAACAAATATAAGATGTGCATTGATGACAGCACCAGATAAGTTGGTATGGAGGTTTTAGAAACATCAGCCTTTTGGGCCTGTCCCACTTAGGCGATTTTTCAGGCGACTGCCAAGTTCCCGGCAGTCGCCTGAAACACCGGCAACTGGAACGGCGACTGTCAGAATGCAACAAACACGAACACACACACACACACAGACACACACATCGCTTCCTTCACCAGCCCGTTATGCAGGCGGGGAACAGGGCAAGCGGGGGAGCGCTGTCTGAGTGTAATTCACACGGTGCAAAGCCAAGGAGATACAGTCACACACCGCAATGAACAGGAAGATTGGCGCTGTAATTAAGACACAGTGTATGGTAAGTCCTTTAAAAGAGGGGGGAGAGGAGAGGGGGGGTAGAGGGGGAGGGGAGGGGGGGAGAGAAGGAGTGGAGACAACTTTTAAGAAGCCAGAGATACACGGCTGTGAAGCTCGGGGGACATTTATCATTACCGGTCGGTTCTCCTTGGTTCTGAAAACTACTGCTTATGTTTTTTTTCCCAATGAGCCAATGAAATTCACTG
This sequence comes from Leucoraja erinaceus, assembly GCF_028641065.1. Classification (NCBI taxonomy): domain Eukaryota; kingdom Metazoa; phylum Chordata; class Chondrichthyes; order Rajiformes; family Rajidae; genus Leucoraja; species Leucoraja erinaceus. Next base: position 23,528,705 of record NC_073391.1, on the reverse strand, counting down.
GTCAGCACCGGCTACAACCTAGGAGAACCTTCGACCTCCTGGCAACCCACTAGGGACCTCTTGGCGACCCACCTACGGCACGAGAATTCTCGCTACTCTCCATGGCGGCTTCATTCTAGTCGCCACTAATTTTTCAACATGTTGAAAAATTCACGGTGACCATAATGAGGCCGCGACTAGTTCCCAGAATGCGGGAACTCCTCACGACCATGAAGGCGACTCCCCAGCAACCATCCGCGACCATGTGTCCACCATGTGGCGACTGCATAGTCTCCTGCAGTCGCCTAAAAAGTCGCCTAAGTGGGACAGGCTCATAAAACATCAGCTTTGAACCCGAGCATGTAGAATCACTAAAATATTTGAGTAACAACTATGTAACCTTACCAACTGTATACGCTTCGGTTGAAGAGAATGCTTTGCACTTTTAAAACAGAGGCCTGGAACTCACAGCCGGGGATAGTGGTGGAGGCAGACACGATAGTTGCAATTAAGAGACTTCTGAATAAGCACACAGATATGCAAGGAATGAAGGGATATGGATTAGGTGCAGACAGCTAGGGGTTGCTCTTGGCATCATGTTCGGCACAGGAATTGTGGGCTGAAGGGCCTGTTCCTGGGCTATATTATTCTATGCTCTAACTTGGCAAAATTTGCTGGCATACTTGTTCAAAAACAAGACAGGAACAGTGCTGGCTTCTCTAGCTATAAGTCAGTCCAAGTACATTTAGATAAGGAGACCCATTACAGGAATGTTAAGTGCCTTATGGTCTGAAGAAATTGGGAGATACGGATAAGGAGGAGTAGATGAATGGAAGCACAGTTAGTATAAGCCAGAGAACCTTAAGGTCAGTGATCCTTAAATCAGGAGTAGCCAAAGTATTGAAAAAAATTCAAAGGGACCGACTTAATGTTTAATTGAAAGACAGAGACTGATTTGTGGGAGTCAGCATGGTTTTATTCAACGGAAACCTGTCTCATAGATCCGTCTGCATTTTTTGAGGTGGTAACTGCAACAGTGATGGAAATGGGGGAGTACGCAAGGGGACGGCATTCCCCTACTTTTCAGTTTCCAGTTTATGTTCAATTTCTGTACAAGAAGCGAGTCAGAGTTATTAAATACGGATTTTTTTTTTCAATGACCATGGATAATAGTTACAAGTCACCGCTGCACCGGCCATGAGACAAAAACGATTTGTTAACTACCACTGTTAGCACTTGTTAACAGTCAGTAGTTAACACGTAGTTATACAATGTGTCATCCTCAATACATCGATCCACATTCCTCAGTAAATGTAATTGTGTTTTTTGACCATGGATTAATGACGCCGCGTTCCTTTGAATAAAATTCACGGGAGAATTTCTGAAAACGTACTGTCATTAAGAGCTCCGGACCGCGGGCACGGGCTTCTTCCTTGTGTGCAGGTACAATTATTCACCCATGTGATTTTGAGAAGGAACTGCAAATGCTGGAACAATCGAAGGTAGAGAAAAATGCAGGAGAAACTCAGCGGTTGATGCAGCATCTCACCCGCTGAGTTTCTCCAGCATTTTTTTCACCCACGTTATTTTTTTTAAGTTTATGTATTGTTTTCTCTCTCACCTTCAAGGTTAGTTCTTGTTTGCCTTTGTTTGCTTCAGTTTTATTTAGTGTTATTTATCACGTTGTGGTTGTAGCTTTTGAACGATTTAAACGTATCGGATTTTTAAAATTCATATAAATTCATAGCGTCACCTGAGCGCCAAATCCCTTCAGCTGTACCTGCAACTGAAGCTACGGGTGGATTAGTAGACCTTGAAGAGGCATTGACACTTTGTTTTTATGTAGAGGGGTAATAGAGAAGGGCTCCGAACCGCAAGCTCACTGACTGAGCTCACTCACTACAGACGTCCTGACTGAAAATCACACTCTTCCGATCAATTATTTTAGGATAAGCCTTTCTTACGTTACTTTTTGCAGTGCCCATTTTCAAAATATACAATTTTGAATTTGGCGTTTGATTGGTACAAGGAAACTACCAAGCTGGTAATATCTTTTTTTTTACACACACTGTAACTTTCCACATTTTTACTTTTGGGTATGGAATCAGCTCATGGAATTTTCTCCCACACTACTAGTAATATTCATAACAACATACTTAAATACATGAAATTTTCAATCTTTCCCAACCACTTGAAAAAAGCCTGAAGACGGGACCCGACCCTAAACGTCGCCTAGCCATTCCCTCCATAGACAGACACAAAATGCTGGAGTAACTCAGCGGGTCAGGCAGCACCTCTGGAGAGAAGGAATAGATGAGGAATAGATCCCTCCATAGATCCAGCCTGATCTAGTGAGTTCTCCAGCATTTTATGTTCTACTCTTAAAATAAATCCGTGGTCCACTGAAGAAACAACACGATAGACCACTCTGGAAGTGCAAGTTTTGCTGTACACTTCATACTGTAGAACACATCATAATACACCCTGAGTGATTTCATGGGGTTAGATTTTTTTTTAATCTGTTGTCTATAATTGATACCCACCCTATGCACCTTATATCAGATTTAAATCGGAATTCCGATTTTTTTGTTTTCCTATTTGTCAATTTTTGTGCCCGATTATTTGGCGGCCAATCAACCGCTGTCTCTTAGGGGGTTGCGTCCAATCACCGACCAGCTTCCCTTAAAATTCCCATCCAATCAACACATCGGTCTCCTCCCATCCAATCAGCCGCTGTCTCCAAGGGCATTGACAGAACTTGGCAGCTCTGGGCTTATAGCGTCTACCTCCCCCCTCCCCCATCCCCCCCTTCCTTCCCAACCTCAGCCTCACGGACCTTAGTGTACCCCTAGTCCTTAAAACCCCTTTCCATAACTGAACTGCATCTACTACAACCTCTGTCTTCTACTAACCCTAACCCTAACCCTACCTCCCCCCCCCCCCCCCCCCCCCCCCCCCCCCCACCCCGCCTTCCTCATCTTAAACCCATGGTTTTAGACTCCCCTACACTGGGGGGAAAAGAGACTATCTCCCATCTTATAAACCACCATAAGGTTACCACTCAGCTTCCTATACTCATGGGTATAGATTTGGCTTAAGGGTAGACCTCTAAGACCTGAAATAATAAAATAAATTTGTATTTAAGTGTCCTTCATAAATATTTAACTGGAGGACAGTGAATACTCATTTAGAGTATATTAAAATAATGACATTGATAGGACTTCAGAGATTAAAGGAATCAAAAGATGTTGGGAAATTTGTTGCTGCGTATAAGCCACATTCTGATCTAATACCATAAGATATTTCACCAACGATACATTTTTTACTGTTTCTATTAATACATCAGAGCTTCATCATCCAATTTAGACAACATCATGAAAATGCAAGAACATGCACATGGTCAACCACACTGATAAAGGCAACATAGAACACTGTTTATGTATAATTCATTATCAACTTGTTTCTCTTGAAGCATTACCTAATCTTTCTTTTAGAAATTGACTGCTCTGCTTTGCATTATCAATGTTTTTCTTTTATTGCTGTATTTCTTATATTTCCTTGCCTGCTATTTAATGAACCGCACCTTATTCCCTGTAAATATGTGAGTGAAACTATGAATAAAGGGACTTTGAAAAACATTTGAAACACTTCGAGCAATTAAAAAATAATGTATATGAGTAACCCTTGTTCTGAAACACTCAAAAACAACATCCAATGATACTGATGCAAGATGACGCCCGTATCAATATTAATACTGCTTCAAAACACCGAGAGCCTTACCCAGTCTTTCCTATCGCAATACTTTTCCAGTTCTGGTGACATGTTTATAAATCTTCTCAGCAACCTGACAAATACTATATGTAACACTTCAGCTTGGCCTAACTCATATTATATATAATTCCAGCTCAACCTCTCTACTCTTATATTCCATATCTCAGCAAATAAAGTAAAACATCCTATATACCTGTTGAGCACTTTATCCGACTACAATTCAGGATCTGTGGACATGCACTTCAAGGTCCTGCCTTTTCACCACATGATTCCATTTTCTGTCAATTATTGTATATTTATTGTATATTTTCTGCCTCACTGAACCCCAAGCAGTTTTGATTATGATGAACCAATTGTAACTCATTCAATTAAAATATTCTTAATTCTTTGCATCAATCTACAATTTATTTTATGCTATTGCTGCCCGAATAATTCCAGGCAATCTGCCCCACAGCCAATTCACCGAGCAAAAAGCAGCCATTCAGGAGATTGATGACAAACCTATTCACTGCTAAAGATAAATGACCACGGTACACAGACAGCCAAGAAAAAAGGAATACCAAAGAGTGGAGTTGGACATTTGCAGTGATCACAGGGCATAAACAGAAGCTGAGTCAACTCCCAACCTCAGCAAATAATTCATCAAGCATCACCATGGGCTGTTATTTTCCTTAGTCTCTAATGGACCAAGTACTTTCATCTGGAAAGATGTCTGATGGTGGCTGACCTATCCTGGCCATCTAGTGCAGCACACTTGGACTCAATTTGTGCATTTCTGCAAAAAAAATTCATGTAATTGAATTTCACAATTTGCTTGCGCACTTGCTTGCCTCACTATTTTGCTGCTTGTGAGATTTTGTTTTAAGTTCAGGGTAAAATACTCAATCCAAAATGTTCATTGGCTCTGCACATCAAGCTAATTAATACTTCAACATTGGTATACATTTACACTTCTTTTGTCTCTAAAAACATTGGTCATTGCAAAAAAATTAATATGGGTTAATGTTTCTTGCCAAAAGCTTCAGCAACACAACATATTTAAATCTTTTAAATAATTATCTAATGAACTGGCTTTTACCACCCCAGGCACAGAGTTTGCAAAGATTCATTACACTCAGAAAAATTTCATCCCATCTCAGTTTTAAGTGACCTTGTCTTGTAACTATGTTTCTTAGTTTGTGGCTCTCACGTTGGTCAAAGCTTCTCATCATCTTTTCTGTCAAGTCGCCTTACGTTCCTTTGTGTTTGAATAAGGAGATGGTGGTCTTTGTCGTGAAGAGGGTGAAGGAGCCACAGCTCATTTTGGATCGTTTGCATGTTCTAATTTGATCAAATGTATTTTTTGCTCTTTCCTTGTTCCTTGATTTTTATCCCTCTCTCCCCAGCTCTGCAACTTTCAGACATCTGATTTCTTCCAATTCTGACCTCTCATGCATTCTTCAAGTAAAAACACCATTAAAGTAAAATCTATCGTGTTTTATATTAATTAGATTAATTAACAAATACCAAGTATTTTCCCTACTGGATCAGTGAGGAGATGTGAAGAAATGGATTCGCCATTAGTGCACTAGACACCCATGCACACTGCACATTAATGCTCTGTAGCTGGGCGTCCCGGCCAATATTGTGGCGCAACAGCAGTTAAAATGTATCAACATCCAGCTGATCATAAATGTCTGCATTGGTCAAATGTGCATATAAAGCTGCAATGCTAAATCACCTGAGATACAGCAGCAGGCTGATGTGATGACGGTTCCTTGCAAACCTGCCGGCCAGTCCACTCAATTCGGCTCATTATTTACTTGCCGAGTATTATTTAATAATAACATCTCTGAATTATCTTGGAACTGCATTAAAAGGTGCTAGATAAATGCATGAATTATTGCTGTTACAGTATAATCATTCACATGAGACAATAATCGTTAAATATTTTCATGGTTGATGTAGATGCTGTTAGCTTTTCAACGTTACTCTTGATGGTATTTCCGTTCCCAACAATGAGAGTTAAGGGCCTGTCCCACGAGCATGCGACTGCATGCAGCAAGCGCGACCAAACCGGACACGGGGGTCGCGCGGAGGTTGGGTGATCCCCGTACAGGGCCTGTCCCACCAGCATGCGACTGCATGCGGCGAGCACGACCAAACCAGAAGCGGGGGCCGCACGGAGGTCGAGTGAGTGATGTGAAGTTCGAGGGAAGTTCGCACGTGACGTACGGCGTCAATACACTGCATCTGGCGTCGAGACACTGCGTATGCCCGTCGAGGCGGTGCGTAAGGCATCGAGGCGGCTGCGGGCCAGCAGGCTGACGCCGCGCGGAAGTTTTTTAACACAGTCAGTTTTTCGGAACCCAGATGTCGGGACCACCTCCGCACAACTCCATACGGTCCGGCGATCGAAGTGGGACCGGCTCCGCGAGGCCGTACGGCTCAAGCGACCATGTTATGTCACGCTTGTCGCATATAGTCGCATGCTCGTGGGACAGGCCCTTTAGTACTTTCACTTCATAGTGATAAAAATATATCAAGCTAGCTTTCCTAGCAAAATTTAAAAAATATTCTTAAATTCACGGTTCAATTTCTTTAGAACGTAACTTTGGAAAGATGAAATTCATATCTATTCTAACCATAAGTGTATTAGTATTTAACACCAGCAAATGTAGAGTTATTTCACTGATACCTATAAGTTTCACTTCATCTTGCAGAATGAGAGAATAATCCAGCAGTGGGATTTAGTTCATTGTGCCTGCTTTGAATTATCTAATTTGTTCTGCTCTTTTGCTGCAACCTTAGCCCCCTCAGCACAATTTTCCTTTTCATAAACATTGAATTTACAATATTAAACAAATCTTTTGATTTTCTCATAATTTGACATCACCTGCATAATTTGACATCATCCAAGATTCTAGCTCCAGAATTCTCATCACATTGTAAATAAGATTGATGACTTCCTAAAAATTAACGCATAGCATGTCTCCAAACCCACTCTGTCAAACATTCACCAGGCACAGGGTGAAAAGCAGACTGACTGGTTGCATTATGACCTGATTCAATAACTCAAATGCCCAGGAACTAATGAAGCTGCAGAAAGTCGTGGACTCTGCCCGGTCCATTAAGGACATTGACCACTGAAGAGATCTACACGAAACGCTGCCTCAAGAAGGCAGCTAACACCCTGATCATTAGGAAGAGCTTGAGAAATGTTTTCTGCAGGTTCAAGACCAGCTTCTTCCCTGCTCTGGAAGCAACCTGCACAACCCGACCCCAGCATCAAACTACTATGATCTTTCAATAAGTTTGTACTTCAGATTACACTATTATTGTCTGGTTATCTGGCATAACTGATAATTTATTGCATTATTGTATATTTCTTTATTATGTTGTTGCGTTAATGTGCCTGTTAAGATGCAGCAAATAGGAAATTCATTGTTCCATTCCTGATGCATATGACAATTAAACAATTCTTTACTCTTGAAGGTAGAAGGAATTTATATTATGACTATGAAATCAACTTAATGCATTGGTGAGTCACTACACTATAAAACTCAAGGTATATATCAGCCTGGTGAGTTTGAACAACAAATGTAACTGGATCATCTATAATTGAATTGAGGATTATAGACACAATCCTTTCTTCATAATTGAATTACTTTGTTTCCCCCCAGCTGCCTTTGAAAGTCTTCCTATACAATACCCAAGAATTTAGCCATGATAGATGTAGAACTAACCAAATTATCACACCTAGGGCCATATATTTGTTCTTTTTGAAGAATTGAATAGGAAATATTTTCAATCTTATTGTTACCACCCCAGAATCCAAATAGCTACGGATTTAGAGTACACCAACCCCCCAGCTCCCAACTTAATTTATTTTAGTACACTACGAGGCATTCTATCTTCGCAGAATGTTTTTATGAATTTTCATTTCACCTTCTTAATAAACATTTCATTCCTAACGAACAATTTATGAACTCAAATGCATCTCCTAATAATTTGGTTGTAGAACTGGGAATGCTGCTGATATTTTCCCCGGTATATATTGACAAGAACAAATTAAAGAAGACCTCATACATCAGCATTTCTGTTCTCTCTTCATTAAATATCCCATTTACTCTTTATTGCTTTGCCTGCTATGAATGTACCTGATGAACTGTTGCTGTTTTCCCTAATGTCCACTACGATTTGTTTTTTCATTTATACTCAATTATCATTTTAGTGTCTCTTCATTTATGTTTGGGTCTTTTCTGGTTTGCATTTCCCAGGTTTTATTAAAGCAGCAACAAAAAGTTTTGAACTACGTATAACCTAAACTCACATTTTAACCATTTATACCTTGATTCTGATTCTGATATAAACTAGCTGCTTCAATAATACTACATATGATTTAATCAATTATAAATTTCTCTACACCATGATTTCACATAAAGCCCAATTCTTAAGCTGCAGTTTGAAAAATCAATCCATAAAAACACGATTTACCTTATGCCCACACTACAACATAACTTATTCTACATTTGTCACCACATTCAACTCAATGGTATTTAAGTAAAAGCTTAAGTAAAATTAAAAATGAACTGTATCAAGATATATGTTTGAAGGATTTGTCTCCTTTTTCACCTCATTTCAAACAGAGTAGAAATGACCAAATTGTAGTAGTCCATTTTACCAAACAATCACAACTCCCATTTTTAACAATCGTGAAATGGTCAATAACTAATTTTCTTTATGTATTATAGTTCTCTACATTGATACAAAGGATACACATGCTGTTACCTTCAACCATGTTGGTAGTCCAATTGTTTTGGAACTCATGCCTTCATCAGGGACAATGCCCTTCAGTCACCCATATCCCAAATTTAAAAGAACAGAATTGGCTGATTGAATTACTGCCATTAATGAAGACCAGTAATCCTCAATGGTAATGCAGAAAAAAGTCAGTATACAAAATCAAAAAGTTCAAGGATTGCAATGTTCACACAGAGGTTCCTCCATATCAATTCCCACCCCAATTACCTTGCCAGCATAGATGCCCAACTCTATCAATGACCACCTCTGCGTTCTCAATTTACTCAACCTCACCCTTTTGTAATTTGATGTTTCTCCCTGTGGCAGAAACTCAGGTCATCCCAGCAGAAAGTTTCATTCACAATTTCAATGAGACTTTAAACTTTACTTCAGAATGTAAATTTGCAAAACTAGAGCACATGGTTTTGGGGGTAGGGGTAGGGTATTGAAACGGATAGAGAACTGGTTGGCAGACAGGAAGCAAAGAGCAGGAATTAACAGGTCCTTTTCAGAATGGCAGGCAGTGACTAGTGGGGTTCTGCAAGGCTCATTGCTGGGGCCCAAGTCATTTACAATATATATTAACAATTTAGATGAGGGAATTAAATGTTACATCTCCAAGTTTGCGGATGACACAAAGCTAGGTGGCAGTGTGAGCCGCAAGGAGGATGCTATGAGGCAGACGTATGACTTGAATAGGTTGGCTGAGTGGGCAGATGCATGGCAGATGCAGTATAATGTGGATAAATGTGAGGTTATCCACTTTGGTGACAAGAACAAGAAGGCAGATTATTATCTGAATGGTGTCAGATTAGGAAAATGGGTTTACAACGAGACCTAGGTGACCTTGTACATCAGTCACTGAAAGTAAGCATTCACGTACAGCAGGCAGCAAAGAAAGTGAATTGCATGTTGGCCTTCTTATCAAGAGGATTTAAATATAGGAGCAAGGAGGTCCTACTGCAGTTGTAAAGGGCCCTGGCAAGACCGCACCTGGAGTACTGTGTGCAGTTTTGGTCTCCTAATTTGAGGAAGGACATTCTTGCTATTGAGGGAGTGCAGCTTAGGTTCACCAGGTTAATTCCCGGGATAATGGGACTGACACATAATGAAAGAATAGGTCAACTGGGCTTGTATTCACTGAAATTCAGAAGGATGAGAGGATATCTCATAGAAACATATAAAAGTCTTAAGGGATTGGACAGGCTAGATACAGGAAAAATGTTCCTGATGTTGGGGGAGTCCGAACCAGGGCTCACAGTTTAAGACCTAGGTCTTAAGTCTGAAGAAGGGTTTCGGCCATAAACGTTGCCTATTTCCTTCGCTCCATAGATGCTGCAGCACCTGCTGAGTTTCTCCAGCACTTTGTGTACCCTCATAGTTTAAGAATAAGGGGTAGGCCATTTAGAACTGAGATGAGGAAAAACATTTTCACCCAGAGAGTTGCGAATCTGTGGAATTCTCTGCCACAGAAGGCAGTGGAGGCCAACTCACTGGATGTTTTCAAGAGAGAGTTAGATTTAGCTCTTATGGTTAACAGAATCAAGGGATATGGGGGGAAAGCAGGAACGGGGTACTGATTTTGGAAGATCAGCCATGATCCTATTGAATGGTGGTGCTGACTGGAAGGCCTACACCTGCAACTATTTTTTTGTGTTTCTATTCTATCCCCACCCACTTCCCCAATACTTTCAAGAATCAAAGGCAACCCTAAAATTCAACGCATCATTTATTGCAACTTCAATAAAATGTCTGTCATAACAGGAAAGTAATTTGCATATGACAAACATTTTCATTACATTCATCCATTTAGCACAAGAGATGAAACAGCATTTTCAGTTAAGAAGATAATGTATAGGTGCTAATTAGTGTCTCATTATATGGAGCTGTCTTTAATCTTTTGTGCTGAAAAACTAACACATTAGTCCCCAATCATCAGTTGTGGTTGTAAAGTGTATGATTTAAGTATGTGCCAAAAAATCATTCCATCCATTCAGCTAATAAAACTTTTAGTATTGATGGCAATATTCCAAGGATGTATTAGAATTGTATTGAATTTTAGGAATAGGCATTTAATCATAAAATAAAACTTCCTGAGTAGTGCCAAAGAGTGCACACTTTTGAATGCAAATCTGCGAATCAATTTTTTGTAGCAGTGACAGTAAAGACACAACTTTCTATTTCCAGAACATCTTCCTTTTATAGACTCTCTTGGGGGAAAACATAGATATGTGATTTGGCTTGAAAATATCAGATTCAGATTCAGATTCAACGTTAATTGTCATTGTCAGTGTACAATACAGAGACAACGAAAGGTCTTTTGCTCTGTTCAATTCTGTGAATCATTGTCACAAACAGAATCAAAGTGATGTATTCTATGTTTTAATGAACAGGATTTGTGCATTGAGAAAGAAGTTGGCAGGTATTTAAGGCAATGTAACAGTTCAGACATTTCTGAAAGTACTATGGATTATAAAATTGGGTTCATGCACGGGTATCAAATTTATCCGTGTTTCTGGGGACCCTAGCAGGACGAAAAACTTCTGTACTTTGAAGGGGATTTTTATCATCAAGCTGAACTCCTTCTCTCTGCTTATAAGCATACACTGAAACATGAAGATCCATTCCAGATACTAGTATAATGCTGGTCTGAGGAAATACATAACCTCATGCATAACTTATTTTAGGTGGTGGACTGGTCCTACTCATATATTCAGTGGCCAAGCTAAATCAATATGCTACTGCCAATATAGATTTATTCCAGTAAGAGTGTGCAGGACTATGTAACAAATACGTCAAACCAAGGATAAACACAAAAAGCTGGAGTAACTCAACGAGACAGGCAGCATCTCTGGAAAAAAGGAATGGGTGGTGTTTCGGGACGAGACCCTTCTTCAGACTGAGTCAAACCAAACGTTTTCCAAATGGAAAACATGGATAAACCACGAGTTGTGAACAGAGCCCAGTTTGTCAAGTAAACCATTCTCTCTCACATATCCCACCCCATTGAGTCTAGCGGCCTTGGGATAGCAACCAACCAGCAGCAGAATAGGACCACTCGCACTCTGGCCTTTCTCTTTCCATCTGCTGTGGGGCAAAAGATACCAAAGCTTGAAAGCACTTAAGGGCCTGTTCCACTGACACGGCCTTTCAGCGACTGTCTTCGACCGGAGAAGGGGGGGGGGGGGGGGGGGAAGAGAGGGAGAGGGGGGGGGGGGGGAGAAGAGGGGGGGGGGGGGAGAAGGTGGGGACACTTTTAAGAAGCCAGACAACTTATAATAAAGTTTACCGGGCATTTTACAATACCGGTCGGTTTTCCTTGGTCCTGAAAACTCCAATGAGCCAATTAAAATGCCCGGTCAGCAAATGAGATTGCCTACGGTTGCCCTCGACTGCCAGTAACTACATAGCCACCCCACTCCACTACGAGTTGAAAAGAACCATGCCGACCAATTTTTACTCTCGGAAAATGTTTCAACCTGCTGAAAAATATTCCTCAACCAAACTGAGGCCGGAACTTCCCTCGATGGAGAGTTCCAGTGACCTCATAGGACCTCCTAGGACCACGTGTCGACCATGCTGCGAGTTTGAGTTGAGGGCAGACTCATCTAAACTCGCAGATTAGGTCGCCGCAGTGGGACAGCCCCTTCACCACCAGATTCAAGAACAGTTTCTTTCCCACTGTCATCAGACTCTTGAACCATTCTTTTATAAACTATTGATGAATTCCTCATCTCCCAAACTACCTCATTGTGGCCCTTGCACTTTTTTTTTAACTGCTCTTACTCTGTAGATGTAACATTATATTCTGCATTCTGTTTATTTCCTCTCTTGCACTACTGAGTGTGCAAGAGAGGTGTAAGTGGCCTGGACAGCATGCAAATCAAAACTTTCACTGTATGTTGGTATACCTGACAGTAATAAGAAACCAAACCAGAAAGCACCGTATCACTGCCTTTAATCATTGCAACATCTATTTATCATTGGCAACATTCCTTGCTGCTGAAAAGTTGCCTCCTCTACAATGGTGTAAAGAGTTGCCTGGAACAGTGGTACTTGGTGTATTCCAGGTCCTCCAGAGGTTACAAATGCCAGGCTTTTGTACAGCCCTTTCATACCATTGAGTGTCTGAGAGACCAATGGATGGAGTTTCCAGCTGTTGTGGAGCTGCGGACATCTTCTACCCTGTGGGAACTCAGTTCGCTGCAATGTGTGAATGGTTGTGTTAATTGCCAATGGTCGGGCAATTGGTTTATTTATTGAAACATAGTGTGAGGCAACCTTCATTTCCGATTTGCCCGATTTCCGATCCTTAGATGATAATAATAATAAATTTTATTTATGTGCGCCTTTCAAGAGTCTCAAGGACACCTTACACAAATTTAGCAGGTAGAGAAAAAACATGTAAGGGGAATGAAATAAATAGTAGAGACATGACTAGTACACAAAGTAAATACAGAATTCAATACAAAACACAATGTATGAGGCAATTAATGCACAGATGAAAAGGGACGGCACGTGGGGCTAAGGATAGGCAGAGGTGAAGAGATGGGTCTTGAGGCGGGACTGGAAGATGGTGAGGGACACGGAATTGCGGATCAGTTGGGGGAGGTAGTTCCAGAACCTGGGAGCTGCCCTGGAGAAGGCTCTGTCCCCAAAACTGCGGAGGTTGGACTTGTGGATGGAGAGGAGACCAGCTGATGTGGATCTGAGGGACCGTGAGGGTTGGTAGGGGGAGAGGAGGTCAGTGAGATATGGGGGGGGGCCAGATGGTGGAGGGCTTTGTAGGTGAGGATTAGGATTTTGTAGGTGATCCGGTGGGAGATGGGAAGCCAGTGAAGTTGTTTGAGGACTGGGGTGATGCGGTGCCAGGATTTGGTATGGGTGATGAGTCGGGCGGCAGCATTCTGGACCAGTTGGAGTCGGTTGATGTAGGTGGAGCTGATGCCAAGGAGAAGTGAGTTGCAATAGTCCAGTCGGGAGGAGATGAAGGCATGGATGAGTCTTTCAGCAGCGGGAGTTGTGAGAGAGGGTCTGAGTTTGGCGATGTTGTGGAGATGAAAGAAGGAGGTTTTAATGACATGGCGGATGTGAGGCTCAAGGGAGAGGGTGGAATCAAAGATCACGCCAAGGTTGCGGGCCTGGGGAGATGGGGAGACAGTGGTGCCGTCGATGGTGAGAGTGGGGTTATTGATTTTGCTGAGTGTGGCTTTGGAGCCTATGAGGAGGAATTCTGTCTTATCGCTGTTGAGTTTGAGGAAATTATGTTGCATCCAGGTTTTTATAGCTGACAAACATGAGTTGATATGGGAGAGGGGGGGTTGTGGGGGGATTTGGTGCCAAGGTAGATCTGGGTGTCATCAGCGTAGCAGTGGAAGTCCAGATTGAAGTGGCGGAGTATCTGACCAAGGCGGAGGATGTAGATGATGAAGAGGAGGGGGCCGAGTACGGAGCCTTGGGGAACGCCTTGAGTGACTGTGGCTGTAGCAGAGGTGTGGTTGGGGAGAGAGATGAAGTGGGATCTGTTGGAAAGGTAGGAACGGAGCCAGCTGAGTGCCGAGCCTTCAATGCCGAGGTCTTTGAGTCTGGTGAGCAGGATGTTATGGTTCACTGTATGGAAGGCTGCGCTCAGGTCGAGTCTTTGGTTGCAACCTGTAGAAGACCGATACACTGTCACAACTACAAGAACTTTCAACGCATCAATACGGTTCGCCACAATGAATCCAACAATATCAATTTTGATACAATGTTACACGAGGAAAGTCAACAGCACTTTTTCTGCCCGCCTTGCATTTCAGTTTCATAGCCTTTTCCACAACCAATACAATAAAACTTTTTTTTATAAACGATGGCGTGCAGCGATTTTAATAAAAATAACATTTAGTTCAGAAAATCTGTCAGTCTGGCAACAGAGTCCCAATCATGCTGTATTACAGTTTTACTGCATTACAGCAACCCACATTGCAGCTTTTAAACACAAAGGCATGGAGCAAACTCCATGACCTAATATTTTGCCAGCCTAGTGTAAAGCGACATTCAGTATCAGCAATGTTTTTACTGCAACAAAATGCTCAATCTGGACATTGACAATAAATGAAGAGAAAACCAAGCGTTACTTTGCACCCTGTCGATAACGTGATGTGCAAATACAGTGCATCTATCAAAATAAACGAGTCATAATTCATCATTGAAGCATCCTGCATCAGTGATTAAAACAGCTGTAGACTCGACTTAAAATGCTACTACTTTACCAAGACGATAATAAAAATCATTTATCACAAATGCCAGAAAAGAACAGCAGCAATGCTTTCAACTTTTCTCTGGCCACCTCCCCATAATGTGCGAGTCTCAGCTAGTAGAACTCTTTGAGATTAATCACAATAAATCACACTGAAATTAAGCAAGACAAATCCAATCCAACTAACTACTACCCAGTGTGCTCATCAGCAAATAGACAGAAGACATCGTTGATCATGCTGTTGACCAAGATTAACATGGGCTGGTATGGTGACTGGTAGGGAAATGGACGGTGACATTTGCAGTACTATCATACTGGTAAGGAGTTTCAGTCACTTTTGAGCCCTGACCAAAATTAAGCCCTGAGCCCTGAACTAACATTAAGACAAAATGGTTGTGCTTTGCACGACAGAAGAACTTTGTGGTTGTTGCTGGTCAATCATCTCAGTGGTCAGAAAGCACTGCAGGAGTTCCTTATACTAGTCACACTGACCCAGCCAGCATTAACTGCTTCACCAATGACCAATCTTCCATCAGAAGGTCATGAGGAGATATTCATCGATGGGGACACAAGCCTTAATTCCATTTGCAACTCTTCAAAAAGTGATAGAGTGAAATGGACCATGACGACATGAAACTAAACTGAAACAACATCTAGACACAGGCTGATAAACACTCAACATGATAAACATTAACATTCGTGCCACACAAGATTATCTCCAACACGAGAAATGGACTTACCAACAAATTAATGTTATCAAGTCATAACCCTCACCACTGATCAGATATAGATGCGTATACCAAAAAATGCATCTCAAACTCATTCCCTCCAGTTATCTGCTAACAAAACTTTTCTAAATGCCTGTATTCCCAGTCATGAAATTAAGAAATTTAAAAAAATCATCTGGAGGAACCCAATGGATGAGGAACCATCTGTGGAGGGAATGGATAGTTGACATTTCAGGATGGCACCACTAACCTAGACGGCAAGAGGAGAGGGGAGGGAGGACAGTGGGGTAGGGTGGTGCAAGAGGCAAGAGCTAGCATGCGATAGTTGAATACAGGTGAGGAGAGGTTGAATGGCAGATAACAATCAGCTGGGGGAGGGAAGGGTGTAGGTGGCAATGGAGGCTGGGAGGCGATAAGCGGAGAACAAAAGGGTGCAGATTCTGGGATGTGATTGAAAAGAAGGGTAAAGATTAGAACTGAATGAGGAGTGGTGGCAGAAAAGAACAACAGGGTAAGGGAAGGGTGAGCAGTTGGGCTGGGAAATGGAGGAAATTAAATAAATTGATAGAGCCTGGGGGGGGGGGGGGGGGGGTAGTTAGGAGGAGGGAGTAAGAAACAGAGGAGCTGCATGTTATCTTACATTGCATAAAACAATGTTCATGCCATTGTGTTGCAGGTGGAATATGAGGTACTGTTCCTCCAAGCCTGTGTTTGGCCTCATCCTGACAGACAGTGTGGGAATGGGAAGGAGACTGTAAATGACTGGCAACCGGGAGATTCTGATGGCCACAATGGACAGAACACAGATGCTTGGCAAAGCGGTGAACTGGCTTGGATTTGGTCTCACCAAGATAGATAAGGCAACGTGGTAAACCACTTGTTTTTGATATTGCTGAGACACTGCGAATGGCTGTACCCATGATGGTTTCAAACATTTGCTTTATTCTCAGCACCTAACATGCTGCAAATGAATGAGCCACTGCCATAATAATTTGTCCTTCCCCAGCTGAACGTACTCATACTTCTATGTCGCCTGAAGCAGGAACTGGGAGAAAGGTTTAGGAAAGCAAATATACAAGCAGCCCAGAAAGGTCCCTAAGAGCGTTTCCACCTTCTTCAAAGACAGCTACACATATGAATGCCTCTCTGGGATGTACTGAGTTGGTTGAGGCTGGATGCACTTTGTGTAGGGGCTGTGGATGAGGGAAAGAGAAAGGGAGACGCCTTTTTGATCAAAATAAATGATTCAACGTTTTCAATTATTTGCGTTTTAAATTATCTATTTTCTATTTAAGAAAGTGTGTTTTCTCTTTATGTATGTATTTCAATGTTATTAGCTCTTAGCCATATTGAAAACCGATTAATTGACTATCATATATTTAACAGCAATGGCAACTTTTCAACCATTCAGGGTTCCTCAGTAACACAGTGGTGGCCCAGCCCATGATCACGCTCTGCCTCGAGAGATCAAAAGCTTTGTGCCAGTCAAATAAGGTTTCCGTACATCGAGCTATGAAAGATGGGCATGGAAAAGTGAGTGTGGCAATTCCAGGAAGAACTCGACCATCAAAAAAATAACGAAGCACATAGCAAAAAGAAAACATTGCTGCTCTGCATATTCCTTTGGTCAGTTTTGAGGATTCAGGTGCAGGACATCTGAGCAGGAAATACAAAACTCAGCACTAAATTATAAGACCATGAAATGAGATAAATATGATCCAAAATTCAGCCAAGTCACTGAATGCAAAACATTTTCGAGCCTCAGTTGCATTTTTCTAAAATTAAGAAATAGCTTTTGAAGAATTTATTTGTTGGCTTTGCAGAATTTGTTCATTTTTGTTTGGCAGCTGCCACTTCCCCATCTCCATTATTTATGTTAGCTTTTGTGAGATGAGAGAAAGCAGGTTGATTTTTCATGTTCAAGCTAAGAATTTCAAAGCCAACTTTGGCAACCTTACAAACATCTGAGTAAAAGAAAAGAAACTGAAATTGGGAACCCTGCATATGTAGCTGAGCCCTATGGTACCTAAGCTTGCACAGACATCAGAACAAACATTTCCAGCAGATCGATGCTGCATTGTACATTCGGTTTAGCCCAGCAACTTGCACATAAATTTGATACCCAAAATTCCGTTTTCCACCTGCCCAAACATTAATTGCAAGTGTAAGTGAAAAATCATATAAGACATCTGGGCTATGAGCAAGGAAGCCAAATGGAAAGAATCATCAAAAACTTGAACATCAAAAATATTTTTGTATTTAAATATAACACAAACGTTAATCAATTTCAGTAAAAACTCATCAAGCACCTTTCAATATAATCCTTACACCCATGAGAAAACTGCATCTTTCATATAGCTTTTCTCCCAACAGAGGCCAGCTCCTCTTGTATTCCATTGCCAAATTTCTACGATTGATGCATCTAACGTGGTAGTTTCACTGGCGTGTGAGGCATATAATGCAGACTGGTTCCAGCAAACAATTTATGAACCACCATGTTCTAGCAATATTGAAAAAGACACAAAAGACTGTGTCTGTCATTAACTTACGACAATGTCAATTTATATTAGGTATTGCACCGTGTTCGCATTCGTACTTACGCTGGCATCTGCCACCATTGGTTGGATCACCGTAGTATCCTTGCATGCAGGCTTCACATCGTCTTCCAACAGTGAGGTTCTTGCATTGTTCACAGATGCTGCCATTGATGCAAGTACTATGGCCATTGCACTGACATGCTACAAAAGAATATAGGGAACATTAAGAGGGACTGTTTACACTCTGAGCAATTCCAGTTTATTAATACTTTGCTTTGCACGAAACACAATTCTAATATCCAGGCTTATAAGAGATCATTATGTAAAAACAAGGAACTGCAGAAGCTAGTTTACAACAAAAAAGGCACAAAGTACTGGAGTAACTCAGCGGGTCAGGCAGCATCCCTGGAGAACAAATACAGGTGACCTTTCAGATCGGGACCCTGAAGAAGTGTCAGGATTCTGAAAAAGGATCCCGACTCAAAATGGACAATTCATTAGTTCAGTTTGTGGGTGTTAAATTTAGGATTTAGTGGCTACAAATCTGAAACAAGGATGGTGACAATTTAGAGAGTTTCCCCTAACACATCATCAATCATAAACTCTGCAATAAAATGTAATATATCAACACCAAAATGATCAAAATTCACAGTGGGCTACAGCATAAAATCAACAGATAAACTCTTCAAAATGAACAGGCTATCGCAGACTTGGTGGACTGCACTTGCGGCAAGACAGGAAGTAAATTGCAGAACAGTCAAAGGAGAGTCAGTGAATGTTGTTTGCTTAGATTTTCAGAAAGCCTTAGATAAGGTGCCGCATGTGAGACTGTTAAAGAAGATGAGAGCCCATGGTATCAAAGGGAAGACACCAGCATGGATAGCAGGTTGGCTGGATGGCAGAAGACAAAGAGTGACAATAAGGGGGGCCTTTTCTGGTTGGCTGTCAGTGACAAGCAGATTTCCGCAGGGGTCGCTGCTGGGCCGCTGCTCTTCAAGTTGTATATCAATGATTTGGATGAGGTGAATGAAGGTTTTGCGGCCAGGTTTGCAGATGAGACGAAAATAGGTGGATGAGCAGGTAGTGTAGGGAAAGCAGGGACTCTGCAGAAGGACTTGGACAGGTTGGGAGAGTGGGCAGAGAAGTGGCAGATGTAATACAGCATCGCAAAGTGCGGAGTCATGCATTTTGGAAGTAGGCATAGACTAATTTATAAGTGGGGAGAAAATCCAGAAATTAGAGGTGCATAAGGGCTTGGGAGTGCTGGTGCAGGATCCCAAAAAGTTAATTTGCAAGTCAAATCAGTAGTAAGGAAGGCATATACCATGTTAGCATTTTTTTTCGAGAGGACTAGAATACAAAAATATGGTTGTAATGCTGAGGTTTTATAAGGCGCTGGCCAGGCCACATTTGGCGTATTGTGGGGTTGGACAGGCTAGATGCAGGAAGATTATTCCAGATGTTGGGGAAGTCCAGAACTCGGGGTCACAGTTTAAGGATAAGAGGGAAGTCTTTTAGGACCGAGATGAGAAAATCATTTTTTACACAGAGAGTGGTCAATCTGTGGAATTCTCTGCCTCAGAAGGTAGTTGAGGCCAGTTCATTGGCTATATTTAAGAGGGAGTTAGATGTGGCCCTTGTGGCTAAAGGGATCAGGGGGTATGGAGAGAAGGCAGGGATGGGATACTGAGTTGGATGATCAGCCATGATCATATCGAATGCTCACATAGGTGCAGGCCCGAAGGGCCGAATGGCCTACTCCTGCACCCATTTTCTATGTTTCTATGTTTCTATGTGAGCAATTTTGGGCCCCATATCTGAGGAAGGATATGCTGGCGTTGGAGGGGGTCCAGGGGAGGTTTACGAGAATGAAAGTCAGGAGAATGGGATTGAGGGGGTGAGTTAGATCAGACACGATTGAATGGCTGGGTAGACTTGTTTGGCCGATGGTCCAATTCTGCTACGATCATTTATGAACTTTATGATGAAAGTAATGAACCACATGGAAGCTCCTGCACTGAAAGAACATTACATTGAGGAATCTACTTAGTTCTTCCAGATGCCATTAACAGGCTATCAAACTTCCACATAAAACTAACTTGTGCCTCCTCTGCTATTGCCATAACAATACAAAAGATGATGGACAACTTTGGTTAAAAACAATTAATTCCAGCTATTAAAGCTGCATGATGGCTTTAGGTCAAAGCCATCATGCATCTCTCAATTAAAGCTATGGTATATTTTAAATACAACACACCAAAGGAGATGCAGTTAAATTCTAAATTGCTGGCAACAGAATGTTATTATTAGGAAAGTCCCAACGAAAGTTCACAAGGAAATTATTTATATATTCAACAATATATAGCCATGCAACCCATTGTTTTTAATTTGCAAATATATAATTCAGCATTATTTTATTAAAGTATTATGCAGTAGTTCTGTCCTATCTAGCAAATTAAAATGCAACTTTCATCACAATGTACACATAAACATGTGTTAAAAGACCTTTTTCAAGATACCACAGGGTATTCTGTTTTGCTAAATTTCTACCTGTAACAAGGCCTTATTCCCACGACAAAAGAAAAATCTCAAATAATCAATAGGCACGATAGTAACAATGTTCCCTTTACATCTAGTGACAACCTAATTGAATGGGGGGGTTTCAGAATCTCACAGATATCACCTTTTGTCTTCATACACGACTACAGCAGTCAGTGTGAAGAGAAAATTAACCAAAGTGCAGAATAAAGTGTTACTAAATTACAGTTGCAGCTGCAAAGAAAGAAAGAAAAAGATTACAAGGGCCCAAAAAAGGTTGGATTGGGAGATCAGGATGACACCCTTGGTCTGTTCAGTAGTCAGATGATAGTGGGGAAGAAGCTGTTTCTGAATCTGGTGGCACATGACTTTTGCCCGAAAGAAGACGAGGGAATGACCGTAAGAGTCATTTCTTAATGGTCCTTGATTCATGAAATTTATCGCTGAATACACACATTTTTGTCAGTTTGCTCTTCCTACAACTATATTCAATTACAATAATATCATAACCCCGTGTGCTAATCAATGTTCTCAGTTCATCTACCTTACTCGTCAGACTCATTCCATCTTCTAACTTCGTCACAGTGATTTAGTGAAATATAAGTAGCCCCATTAGATAAATGGAAATAAAAGACAACTTAACTTAACAAATGGAAATGTTAAAAGTGCCAGTACCTTTTTAATTTAAAAGTAATTAAAAATCACCTGGCTCTGATTACCAATGCTTGTTGATCTCAAATCTCTGCCAACACCATTCCATAACCAGCTATTATGAAATTTACAGTTGCCCTAGGGTTATGACCTGTCCAGTCTTTTCGGGGTAGGGACTCCTGTAGATCCCTTCGATAGTGGGGAAGCCAGTACCAGTGAAGGACTGCAAAACCTTTTGAGATTTAAATGCATGAACAGTTTACAGATGAAACAGATCATGTAATTGCACTGTTGGGCCAAGATGATTACAGGAACACAGAAGGCACTAGACTTGAATATACACATCAATGTGCAAAGTGAATTGTTCTTTCCGATGTTGTATTCGCTGCGACAGTTCCATAATTATTTGGAGGTGTGAAATGTTTTTCACATCCAAGCACAAAACTTTATTTCCTAAATATTGAAGTGATTTCAATACAAAGGGCATCATTAGGAATTCATGTCTGCACTACAAATTGACATTAAAACTATTTTCTTGTATTTTTCTGCCAATCTCCCAGTGTCTTCAGTACATTAAATATTTGCATGTTTCATTTGTTTACAAATGCATCAAAATATTGTGCTTGATGCCATTTTAAAATGTACACTCCTTTCAACAATGACATATTACACAAATAGGTCTCCTTAATCTTCTAACTTTCTTTGAATATTAATATAGATAAACAGACAATGGAAATCATATTCCATTAAATCACCTCCTCTATAATGTTGAACAGTTCTATTTGATTTTTCTCTGCTATGATGAAAGTTTCTCAATTATCTCACCATCACAATTGGAACCTTTAACGTATTTTACGCAAGGTTCCAATCTCTTCAATCGAATGGTTAAAATTGATCATGGAAACTGCAAGTGAGTCTATTCAGATTCTTATCAGATTTATATTCTCCTTATTTTCCAAATAATCTTTCTCTATGCACTGACAATCTTGCATGTCCCCCTATAATATTTCCAACGTGTAGTCTTCCTTTAAACATTCCACTTATTATTTCTCTCTCTGTTCCTCTGAGCTTTCAACTGTTTGGAAGCAATTTATATTTTCACTTCTTTTAAATCACCCAAATGTGGCAGCCAACATTTATCTACAGTGAACTGCATTTGCCACCTATCAATGAAATCCCTTGAAGTTTTTCTCCTGCTATCTTTTACTATCTCCCTCACAGCTTGCCGGTGTGATAGCATTAGCCAACATTGATATTGCTCCCTGTGTGCTAATCCAGGGTATATTCAGTACAGACATTCCAACAGATTTCTTCAGCACAGCATCAGGTGTAACCTCAATAGCTAAACAGTAATTGAACTATATCTCTTCAAGAACCATTTTATCCTAAACAATAATTTTAATGTCATGGGTCTTAATTTTCTGAACATGCCATTTGAGTGATGCACTATGGAATATATTTTATTATGAAATTGACAATTACTTATTCGTGTGAACAAGACCATTAAACCTATTTCCATCAAGCTGCTAGATTTTCTTCAATGTTTGTCAGAGATATATTCCACTGTTACATTATACAATTCTTTGTGGAACAAAGATTAAAACATGTCATAAACTGAGCCAGATAAAAATGTAGTAAGAATACCAACCAAAATTTCAACTCAACATCACTCCCAATAAACAATTTTCATTCCTCTTGGAGGAAATTGAGAACTGAAAGTTATTAGTTTCTGCATCTAACTTGTTTTTTTTTAAACGTAGTGTACTGAATCGGGATTAGTCACAATATTAGAGTTGAATCATCATGCCCATTGCTCACTGTTGATTTCAAGGATTACTACAAACCACTTTCAGCAGATATCCTGGTCTCAACAAGCATTCCCTCAATGGAGATCTATGTGTAGTTACACGGCTCTTATCCTTTCCCACTCAACATGCCCTCTCCCCAGATACTTTCCCATGCAACTGCAGAAGATGCAACACCTAACCCTACACCTCCTCCATCACCACCATCCAGTGCGCTCAGCAGCCCTTCAAGGTGAGTCAGAGGTTCAAATGCATCTCTTCAAACCTCATCGACTGCAATCAGTGCTACTGATGAGGCCTCCTTTACATCAGTGAGACCAAGCATAAACTTGGTGACCATTGTGCCAAACATTGTGTTCCGTCCGTCAAGGCTGGCTGGATCACTCATTATTAACAATTTTAACTTTCCTTCCCATATTGACCTTTCTGTCCTTGCCAGAAGGGCTCCATTGCCAGAAGGAGGCCTCATGCAAATGAGAGGAAACAGCACCTCATATTCTGTTTGGATACCTTACAACCCAATGGTATGAATACTGAATGATCCAATTTCAAGTAATACCCTCTAACCCTTCACTCTTTCCTGTACATCCATCGTGCACATCCATTTATCTCACTCTCCCACTCCCCCATCACCCTGCTCCTTTTCTTTTCTTCATACACCCATCTCCATCCCCAAGATCCCAATTTCCCTTTTATCCTCCTTCTCTCCCCATCCCCCTGAACCCTTCCTCTTATATCTCTCCCTCTGTCTTTACATTTCACTCCTCTCCTTATTTGGCTTTTTTTTTTAAACTCATTTTCTCCTCTAGCTTTTAGCAATTACTCCACCCACCCACTTAGCAAACCCTCACCTCTACCCAACTGTTATTTGCCAGGCTTTTTCCTGCCCCCACCTCTCTTTTCCAACTTTCTGCCCTCCCTATCTATAATGAAGGGTCCCGGCACAAAACGTCTGCAGTCCATTCCCTACACAGATGCTGCCTGACCCACTGAGTTCCTCCAACATATTGCGCCTAAAACTAATATCCAGTTCATTCCCCTAAGTGGTGATTATCATCTCTTAAATAAATGGCCACCGTCTGGTAAAAACTGAAGATGTCCACTGAAACAAAGATTTTGATTAAAATATTCTCGTGCCCTCATGGCCCATATTTTGAGATTATGCTGACAATTTTAAAGCTCATTAGCACAGAAAAATACCAAGTGACAAATCAACATCGTCCATCAGTTTTAAAACAGCAGCCACAAACTCAGTGATCACAACTTTGACTTGATTAAAGAATATTCTTGTAATGGGCAATTATTTCAAAATGAATTATGTTTTTCATCTCTAGAATACTGAAAATAATACAAGCCATGGTCAGCTTATTTTTTAAATCACTGAACACCTATTCTCAGTGCAAACTTGACATTTGCATTTCCTCTATGCCATAAAGAATGTCACAAATAAACAAGGGTGCATATCCTAAAGTCTATAGAAACAATCCTAAAATCTGCATTTGGGACCAATTTTGACACGACAAAATATGGAAAACATTGCAATGTTAAAACAAATGTAATGGCATATGCCCCAAATCATCTAATTCAAAGAATCACTTTGCTTCAATTAAATTAAGGTACTAACTTGTCAACATCATAATGGTCCATTAAAGAATTACAGGTAGTATTCTCATTAATTTGGGCTCTGTTGTGCATTGGTTGCATAAGAAATTGGATGAACCTCAAAAGACACGTTTTTAATTCACGTGTCGATGAATGGCCCATGCATTAACAAAATGGCCCATGCATTAACAAAAGACACTTACATTAAAACACTAAACCAATGAATAAGATGTGCTTGTCTAGCATTACCACAAGCTAAACTAATTATTAAAATACACAAATTAATTAACTGCTCTAATACTGAAGCTTTAATTAAAACACAAATTGGTGAAGCAATTCAGCAGGTCAGGCAGTATCTCTGGAGGACATGGATAGGTGACATTTTGCTTCGGGACCATTTTTCAGACTATGTGTTTTACTCAAAAGAGTAAAACTCCACTACTTTGTGTTTCAGCAGTTCTGCAGTTCCTTGTATCTCCACTGTAGTCCTAATTATACTTGGGTATAATTTAAAGCAACATAGTAAAAAAGTGCTTCACAATATGCATACCTGGGCACTGAATAAAAGCCCATTCATTGCTTTTGTCTTTTGGACAAAGAGCTGTATCGAGTGTCATTTCCTGGGTATTCTTCCCTGCAGATTTCATTGGTCCTCTTGAAGAGCCCTCGAGACATTGCCCCCTTCCCGTGTTAGTGGGATCATTGCACCAGCCACAACCTGGGTGCTCTAAGCACTGTTCACATGTACGAAGTCCAGAACAATTTTGAGCTGCGCAAGCAAAAAAGAGAAAATTGGAATACTTTGAATTTCAAATCATTAATTCACAGACACAGCATGCCATAATTTGCACTCAAATTTAAAGTTCAAATGAATCCTCCATCAACATCAAGTTAGCATGCTTGCAAAATATCGTTTTCCTTTCCAGTATGTATTTTGTACATTTTTGGACATTATGCAATATTGGTTCTGTATTAACAACATCTATGGTCTCAGAATATTCATTTCCTTGATCATTCTGCAATAGATCTCAGGATTCACAGTACAGCTAGAACATGTTTACGACATCCTGATATACATGCAATTAAATTAATTTCCAATTTGATTTATTCTCAAGAATGGGAAACCAATTGTACTTCCTCCCAATTTATTCTCAGCCGTGTACATATTGAAACAGTAATATTTTAGAACGCCACCTTTAATAATGCATCTATGGAGAGAAGGAATAGGCGACGTTTCTTGTCGAGATCACCAGTCACCATTAGCATACATTTTTTGATGAAAAGCATGCTGACAAATCACTCAAAACAATAAAACAAAATGTGGTCATATTTAGAGAAAAAGAGTGGTCAGTGATTCATTTGTGAGGAAAACATGTCATATAAAGTAACTGCATCTACCAGTGAAAACAGCACAATACTCTAGTGAATCGTGGAAGAATTCCAGTAATATAGGTACATTATTAGACAACATTACTATCCTACTTGGAGAAATTCGCAATATTTACTTGATGGAAATTGGGATTGTAATTCACTGCCTTAATTCAAACAATATATTTAAGTGAACTATTCACAATTGCTTGGTTTGCTTTGGCAGTGCAGCTTATTTGCAATATAATAAAATTTAAATGCTGAAAATTGCTGGAAAATTTTATCAGATCAGACAGCAACTGTGGGAAAATTTCACGTTGAAGATCTTTGACCTGAAACACTAACTCTGCTTTTCTAACCATAATCTACCGGGTTTTCCCTTTTTTTTTTACTGTTTTCGTTTCAGCAATGCTCATCTGGTCAAGGCACTTTTACCACTTTATTATATGAAATACTCTGAGTTATTACTAATCATTAAATACTTGGATTTTTTGGTGCTTTGAACTTTTAAAAATCCTTAAGGATGATGCAATCTTCTTACTTAGCAAAATCTTACTGCAATATCAGCAGATTACACATTGCTCGAGGCTAGTTTATGAGAACCAGTGTCATTACAAGGTGAGCTAATATATTTGCTTTGTCATTAAAATTAGAATTTGCTTGACTGGGGCATTACTTTGCAAAGCTACAAGTTAAATATTCTCCTTTCAGCTCCAATTAGGAGAGAGAGGAGGTGTTTATTTGGCAGATGTAACAAACTGCAGATGCAGGTTTACATGAAAAGAAACAGAGTGCTGGAGTAACTCAGCCAGCAGTTAAGGATTTGTATGCTTAGTTAAGCTCTTGTGATTGCACAGGCAATTTCAAAATACAAAGTTTATTGCAATCTCAAAACATTTCCAATTCAAACATAAATTCACAAATTGTGTATTAGACACCTTTCACTCCAGAGTTCCAAGTTTTTTTTAGTTCATAATATCAGGAGCCCCAGCAGTTTCTATCTGCATGCAAAATTTGTATATTGCAAACCAATGTAATACAAGTTAGATTTTGAGGCTTATGGGAAGGGGAGTCGATATGATTAGCAACATGGAGGTCTCGTAGGCCTCATTGGACTGAGCATAAGTGTTCAGCAAGTCGGCAAGTCTCTATTTGGTCTCGCCAATGTACAGACATCCTCTTGCAATGTCTTACATGATAAACTGACTATTAATTTCACACAAATTCTTGTTAAATAGGTTTTCGTTCCGCATATAATAATTTTCCTTTTTCATCTGTACTTTAGGCCACGTCTTCCAAAATCAGCAGGGAGTTACTTGATAGGCATTCAAATGGAAGCCCAACATTTCCTCGTAGTTGACCAAATTATCTTAATTTCCAAATATATCTACATTTTCTAACATTCAATCCAGAACCAAAAATGAGTACATGCCTAATACCTAATTCTGTTTCTCAATCAACCTGCCTCTTCCAAATCTATCTTATAATTCAGCAACCATCAACCTTGTAGTAAGATAAATATATTTGGATACCCAAAACAAGTGTTCAAAATGGTTTGGTGTAGTATAGTTTAGAGATACAGTGCAGAAACAGGCCCTTTGGCCCATCGAGTCCACATCGACCAGCGATCCCTGCACATTAACACTATCTTACACACACTAGCAACAGTTTTACATTTATACCAAGCCAATTAACCTCCAAACCCGTACATCTTTGGAATGTGGGAGGAAATCGAAGATCTCGGGGAAAAAAACCAATGCAGGTCACTGGGAGCATGTACAAACTTCATACAAACAACCTTAGTCGGGATCGAACTCGGGCCTCTGGTGCTGTAAGGTAGCAGTTCTACTGCTGCGCCACTGTGCTGCCCAAGTGGCGCAATCAGTTATGACAAATTTATTTCTAAATTGTCGTTGCACAAAATAATGTATGACAAGGTATTTTTTTGGACGTTCGAGATTACATGTCATGTGGTCATAATGAAGAGCATTTTAAGCTCAAGGGGTAAACAGGAAATCTGGATGAATAGAAATCCACAATATAAAGCTATTTTCAGTCACATCAATGTGTCAAAATGTGAAAAGGCAGCAACGTTCCCTGTCACTACATTGCTTATTATAGTAATTGCCTTTTCACGAGGAAAAAGGGCTTTCAACATTAATGTTTTCATAAATTCTTTCCAATGTGAAGGTTTTCAGATGAACTTCAAAGTCATCTGATGCCTCAGATATGAAATCAGGTTATTATTGTGGCTTATTTGCTTTGATGTCAATGACTTAAAACAGTGTTTTAACACAGCCACAATTTGGAAGCAAGTGGTTTTCTATCAGTTCATCCTGAGATGTTTTTCTGTGCTTTCCAGTTAATAATACATTAATTTACAGAACATTTATAGCTAATAAAAGCTATGAACTCTTTAAAACAAATTACAACGATAATGCAACATAAAATTAATTGAAAAGATAAACAATCTTCTCAGACACGAGCCAGATTTGTTTTTAAACAATCTGAATTGGATTGCCAAAGCAAACTGCAATTACAAGAATAACCTCAGAGCAGAGCACAACCGGCAAATTTTCTTTGGCCATACAAAGTCATGCTTTTATCAGCATAAATTATTGAAGTATGTCAAGTGCAGGATCTTCACTTCTGTTTCATCCTGTGTTAAAATTAACATATGACCTGAAACTACACTAAATAATAATTCAAAAATTATGCTTTGCTTCCTGATGATTTCTTCATAATCTCTCCTTCCCCCTTTTGTCTCACGTTTTCCTCCAAGTGCTATCCAGCATTTTCAGGAATTTCACCTTTTAATCCATGTTCCCCTTTCTCAAAAGTACTTCTGATTTGAAACTGTTGTTATTATAGTGCTTTAATTTAAATCCCTGTTTATCATTAACAAACATTTCTTCACAAATTTAACGTATTCCTGCTTCCCTTTGATTAAAATTATGAGCATTAAAGAGAGTCAACATATTCTAACTATCAAGGAGGGATTGCAATGAGAACTACCATAACACTTGCAGGAATGTCAAGACTGTAAGAGGTTACATTTGGTAGGTCTAAAGACAAATAATAATACAGGGGCAGGGGCAAAGATATCAAATAGTGTAGGCACTTCATATACTTAGCAGTGCAAGAGGCTGTAGTCTACCAAGGAGCCAGGAAGATGTGGCAGGAGGCAAAGTGCCAAGATTGGAAATAACAGATTTGAAATGTCAACATTTTGTGGTGTCCTGGTGGGTGCATTCAGGAAATAGCTTATGCAAATTCTGAATTATATTATATTCCTGTAAATAACCAGAAAAAAGATGAAAAAACATTAGCCACGTGCTATACCCTTGGACGCTGGAACTATTTGCCCCAGAGCAAAGAGGCACAAAAGCATTTTTGTATAAGCTATTAATTTGAAAAATAAATTTCTGGACAATGCTTTGCTAGAAACCCACTTTCAATGTGCCATTCACATATCACTATGGCACACAATTTCTTGCTCATCTATCTATATATCTATATTAGTTATCTCTCGTTTTAGTTATCTCTTTAGTTAGAGAGATAACTAAAACTCTCATCTTGTTATCTAGGGGGTTGCATTGTGCCTCTACTTGCGAAGAAACGGTACACGACGGAGCTACAAATTTTCACCCACCTTATTCACCATTGTGCTGTAATGAAACAAGGTTTGTTCAGGTTAATGGTATATTTTAAAAGTTGTTAACGTTTAAAAAAAACTAACATAAAACAGCGCCCCCCCCACCCGCACATGTGCAGTTGGGGAGAGTTCCCGTGCGAGTATTTACTGGCATCGCAAAGGGCACCCAATGGGTCATCAGTGGTGCCTGCGTAGTTGGGGTCTTCCCAGAATTCAGGTCACCATCTTTTTTTCACGACGGCGATACGGGTAAGATTACTTCCATTTTAATTTCTGCCGCCCCAAGCCCGCCGGGATCCGCTGCCTTGGCACTGAGGCTGGGGCTGCGTCTGCTGGTGGCGGAGGCCAGCTTCGGGGGTGGAAATAAGCCAGGCAGGGAGAGGCCGTGCCGACGATCCGGGGCCTGGACGCTGAGGCTGCTCTGAAGCCGACGGCTGCTGCTGCTCCGGGAGCGGGGGGAGGTCGCACCGAATAGAGGGAGAGGAGGGAGGAGAGTGGGAGGTAGGGAGTGTAGAATAAGGGAGAGGAGGGCAATGGGGGAGGTGATGAAGGATAGTGGGGGGGGGGGGGGGGGATGTGAGGAGTGGGTGAAGTGGGGGATAGAGGGATAGGAAGGGGGTAGGGAGGGGAGAGGAGTTATGGAGGGAGGGAGAGTGTGATTGAGGGTAGAGGAAAGGAGAGGGAGGGCGATGTGAGGGAGGGATTGGGGGAGAGCAGGAGGAGAGGGGAAAGAAGAGGGAGGGTGAAGAGGTGGGGAGGGAGTGCTGGGGGATGAGGGGAAATGAGCCGTGCCTGCGCAGTTGAGGGCTATGTGTGAGTGGTGGAATATTGCATTGGGGGAATGGGTTGCATTAGGGGAACGGGTGAGTGGTGGAATATTGCATTGAGGAACGGGTTGCTTTGGGGGACCAGGCCTCCAGTGTGACAGGGACCCAACGGGTCCCACTTAGTCTAGTATTCCATAAAAAAGCATCAGGTTCCATATTCAAACCTTGCCTTATAAAAACTTGAAAAATCACAAAAGGGCTTCAATTTTGTTTTAGTTTGCTTGTGTATAATGCAGTACGACTAAAGCACAGATGGTTCAGATCTCGTTATGCAATCCAGCCAATAGTTTCTATTATTTCAGAGTATATATAGATCAATCAATGGCAATGCAGCCAGCAAACTAGTGAAAGTATGATTTCAAAACCAACATTTTAGAACATCTCGGATGTGAAGATTTATACGTGGATTAAAGAGGGAAGTGGAAATAAAGTCAAATTTTAAAATACATTTAAATCTCCCCAGAAATTTTAAATATCTGAACACCAATGTAAGAGTATATATATATTTTAGTTTTTATACGAGTCACAAAGTTGTTAGCAAGAAAGATAGAAATCTGTTTTAAATCAGCTTGCAACTTCTTGCAACAGAATGTACGATTCTCAAAGGGTTTTCTTTTTAGAAACAGTGAGACTGGTTCATAATTAAGTGAAGTTATTTTTCATTCACTGGTTTCTGAAGGTTATGGTAGAGAAAGTCTTAAGACAATGCACCCTGTGGAGAAGCAAGGAATCACTGACAGCATCTTCTGCATTGAGCCACACGTACCTCAGAAGTTACTGTCAGAATTCTTTTCATTATAACAGTGGATGCCGATAGATCCTGTGTTATTTGGTGAAATTTTAAATCACTTGCACTGTATTATGAAATGTCACCAACATGTTGGCTCCTCACTTCAAGCACTTCTGAATGCCCATCTCACACAACTACTCAACCATCTAAAAAAATATATTCATGTGTGCATTTCCAGTACAAGCTAATGAAGGGCTCATACGAGTAGCAACCCAGGGCTATGTGACTCCATTGAGAAGTTTTAGTTTAGTTTAGAGATACAGCATGGAAACAGGCCCTTCGGCCCATCGAATCCACGTCGACCAGCGATCCCCTTACACTTACCCTGTGTTACACACTCTAGGGTCAATTTATATTTATACCAAGCCAATTAACCTACAAACCAGTTTGTCTTTGGAGTGTGGGAGGAAACCAGAGATCCTGGAGAAAACACACGCAAGTCATGGGGAGAACGTACAAACTCCATATAGACAGCACCCATAATCAGGATCAAACCTGGGTGTGTGGCAACAACACTACTGCTGCACCATCAAGAAGATTGGGGCCATCTGAGTTATCACAAACATAGGTTAATTTAGAGGAATGTAAATTATCAAATACTTACAAAGACAATTTGTAGTCTGCCACTCCATGCATTGTCCATATGGGAAAGAGATGACGTAAGTATTGGAATCCACACAACGGCGAGCACTGCTGCACCACATGCATTCCACACCCTGGCTGGTACAATTTGAACATGTTGCTCTGAGGGAGCAGGGAGTCTTGCATGATCTAGCACTTTGATTTGGACTCACTAGAAAACAAAAAGCATCTCAGAATTTGACAAACAATAATTCACTGCAATTTAACATGAAAATGACAATTTATTGCACCGTGCACCATTCGGCTCCATTCCATGTCACTATTATTTTGTTCAATAATCAATTTATACGTAACCATTAGCATAAGAAGAGTGGGCAATTCTATTCCATTGGCCCATAAATGTATTTTTAAGTGGGAGTTTGAACAGCTTTTGTGATTCCATTAATAATAAAATGTTATCGTATTATATCGGTTAACCTAACACTGGATGGGATAATTTAGTAATATAGTTGGTCAGTTTGAATTACCATTATAGTTAAACCAATTGTAAAAATGTTGCATCTATTGGAAATGAAACAATTCTGCACACCATGAAGCATTTGCAATTACAAATACTATGCCTGCTACAAGAGGATTTATCCAATAGAACAACAACAAAAAATAAAAAGGAGCACCACTGGTCTATTGAAATTTAACATTTGTTTTATTTTGTATCTTATGTCCATGTCCAATTGTAATCCAGTCTGACAGAGCAGTATATCTACTCTGATGATGCCAAGCAATGCCACAAGTCTCCAGCATGGTAACAGTGACAGGCATTATTAATCCAGTGCTGTGCTGGAGAAGTGCAGGGAAATTGTCATTGCGATTCAGTCCATTTGCTACTTGTTGGACAGCCAGTTCATTGCTAACCTCTTCCACAGAGGAAGGAACAGAATGAGCATGGGATCAATTATCACCAATATTTGCACAGTGCGAGATGGCTGTTACAAGACTAGATTTGCCAGGAAAGCACCAGTGGATTTAGAAATTAATATTCTCCAGACTCCTGACCGGGAACGCTCGCTATGTCACAGCTGCTAATATTTTAAGTGCTGGCACAGAGGTGGGGGAAGATGTGAGTAATTGGCTGTCAGAACCTCATTGGTATGAATGGAAAGATAGCATGTCTTCCTCTGCAATAGCCTGGCTTTTGTGAAATGGGTAGTGTTCTTTACTCAGCACCTACTATAACAGCAAAATAGCATTATGTTTGAAACAATCATTCAGTCCAAGAGCAAGCATGTTTTCAATTATTCCACGCTTCTGAGCTAACCATTCCAGATCAGCCTAGGGCTAATGAGGTGTCCAGTTTGAAGGTGTGAATGAATCTGATCTGGGACATTGAACGCTGTCAAGTTCTTTACTGGAAAGTGTCTATTATTTCAAGGTGTTAACAGCCAGTGATTATGTTGTTGGTTTAACTTTGTGCTGGTGGATCCAATTCTATCAAACTTCCATTTCTGCTTCTCTTTCCTGTTCTGAAAATATTTGGCAATCAGCTTCTGGAAAATAGGAATAACTTTCCCTATGTTTTCTGATGAGAGAATACATGTCAAAAGATATATGTTTCCTTTGGGAGGTCAAAAAGGTCTGTATTTACAGATAGGCAACGTTTTCGGCCCGAGACGTTGCCTATTTCCTTCGCTCCATAGATATTGCCGCACCCGCTGAGTTTTTCCAGCACTTTTGTCTACCTTTGATTTTCCAGCATCTGCAGTTCCTTCTTAAACAAAGTATTACAGATACATTGCCATGTCTTTGAATCATAAACATTTACCATGTAGGTATTGCCTATTTAGTTCATCACATCCATGTCACTCAAACATAATTATTTCCACCTCCCAGTTCTTGGTCTGTCGGCTTGTGGGTGTAGTTAATCCCACATGCTCATCCCAGCTACATTTTTAATGTGGCAAGGCTTTCTCTCTCCACCATATTCTCATGGAATGGGTTCGAGTTCCCCACTGGGTGAAAAATAAATCTTTCATCTTACAGCACTGAACCTTCAGCCAATTAACGAAAATCTACATCATCTAGTTTTTGACCTCTTAGCGAAGCTAACAGATCCTTCCTGTTAACTTTGGCAAGCTATCAATTTTGTACACCATAATTATTTTTTTTCCTACATTTTTCATCATCTTCTGTCCCAAATCGAGAATAAAACTAGTTTTATCACTCGTCACAACTACAATTCTAACACAGCATTCTCCTTCTCTTCAAAAATGTCAGGAAAAATACATTTGTATTTGCAAAGCTTCTTTCACAACATCACAATACCTTAAATTGAAATAGACCTAATTTTGTGTAGTTGGTATTATAATGTACTAAAGTCTGAAGAAGGTTCTCAACCCAAACGTCACCCATTCCTTCTCTCCAGATGCCAGCATTTTGTGTCTTCCTTCGATTTAAACCAGCATCCGCAATTCTTCCCTACACATAATGTACCCAATGCTTTTTTGCATGTCAAATTTACATACGTAGGATTGCCATGCTTTTTATCAATATGTACTGTATATATGGTGACACCACTCACCGAGAATACTTTTATTAATGAAAATATGTTTAGGTTACCCCAATTGTAAAATTAGTCATTTACACTTTTCCTTGAAAACAAGAACTGCATTATACCCAACATTGATGTTTCATACTTGTACTTAATTCCATATTGCTTTTTTAAGAGGTTGAAACCTTGGCAATTCAAAATTCAGCTAGATGTCATTTGAAGAAGTTAATGAGCCTGAATGGATAAAATAGCCTATCCTCATCATTGGCTTTTCTGTTCTGAAAAAAAAAAAATATCGCTCTACCCCATAACAACATATCATTTTGATTGTTACATTACAGTCCAGAGAAAAAAAATAATATCTTCAGATTGCACAGCCAATATATTTGTTGACAACACACCTATTGTGCACTGATGGGCAAAATAATTACTGAGTACTAATGGATAATCAGACCAGAACACAACATTTTGCATTTTAAATATTATTTCGTAGCAGATTGTTTCATTTTAACAGTGATGTTTAATACACTGCTTCGCCACGTTCTTTTTCTTAATTATCTTTAAATTCTTTTTAACAATGTTGTCGGTATAACTAGCAAATTAGTGTAGAATTAGGGATGGAACACTGCTATTGAAAAACGAGCATGTATTTCAAAGAAATGCTTCATGCTTCTTTCAATCAAGTGCAAGACTGCCCCCTAGTGCCATGGATTTAAAAGTTGATCAAAAATTGTTGAAAAGCCTGTGACGTATCTGACTCATTGTGTTAGGATTTTGTTTAAAAATCCAATCTTTGAAGAAAGCCGAGAAATAATACGAGTTAAATTATTGTTTTTTTTTTCATTTTGCTACACTCTTAAAGCATTTTGTGTGCAATAAAGCATCTCATGTATCTCAAAGTAGGACAAGATAGAATGAAAGCAAAACATTATTTCATCTGTGTGGAAGATCCACATTGTAGTTAGTTTAGTTTATTGTCATGTGTACCGAGGTACAGTGAAAACCTTTTGTTGCGTGCTAACCAGTCAGCGGAAAGACAATACATGATTATAATCAAGCCGTCCACAGTGTACAGATACATGATAAAGGGAATAACGTGAATAACGTTAAGTGCAAGATAATTAGAGGCTTTAAAAAGAGGCAGCGTTAGCAACGACAACTGACTTTTTGAAAATGTTGCAGTTGAAAATTAAGGGGACTCTGCAGTTAGAGTACAATGAAAAGAAAGAAGAACATAAGGGTGGTGGGGTGGAAGATTGCAACCTTCACGTGGTCCGCTCTGTTTCAAAGAATGCAATCAACCCGGTATGCACAATCAAATAAGATCAAATAGAACAAGTGTGTCCTACAACTTTAGGCTGTGCATGCCATACGCAAGAAGAAGAAGATAAGGATGGTATCGGAACAGGAGAGCAGAGGCACCGTACAGACACTTAGCATTGCGTAGACAAACTAGCATTGCGGCGATAAGTGCCACATTTTCGGGGTGACTTCCGGGGAGGATAAGTGATGGACCTGCACTAACTACACAATTCTAGAGACCACCAGGGAACATCAGAGTGAACAAAATTTGATGATTAAACAAAAGATGTAGGAACACATTTCCAAGTAATGAAACACAGTGATGCCTGCAAATTGATACATGTTTAGAGCAAGAGTTAGTGAATTCAGGGTTGGAAAAAAAGTAACTTAAGGAAGACGAGCAGCTTTGGAACAGAATGGAACAGGACAATGCATGGAAGGTTTACATTTATGGACAAGGAAGAGAAGCCATTGCTGGTGACACTGGTTTGATTTAATAAATTTAATTTAGTGCACTGCCACAGAGCTGTGCAACAGAGTGGGGATTGGAGGGCTGTTTCAGAGGAGGGTGCTGCAGTCAACAACTTTAAAGACAGAGATGTAGAAACAGATGATGGTTTATAAAAGAAGACACTGGTCAGGCAGCATCTCAGGAGAACATCCATATGTCATGTCCCTTCTGACCTTCATTCAGTTGCAAGCTGGATTTTAATAATGGAGGGAGACTACAGAAGAGGATAATGAAAGTTAAAGGAGAGTCAATTTTATCAAATGAGAAAGAAGAAAAAATGTGATCCAGTTGCAATCAGAATGTTACTTATTTTGAGGAAGCTGTTCATGATACTCAAGGCAAGTTGGATACATACAGAATTGAAAAGATGCAGAGTATCAAGGTAGAAAATTTCAGGAATTGAGAACTTTATGGGAGGAAGGTTGAAGATGAAGGAAGGACAACAGAAGATAACAAAACTATGAAGTTAAGACATTGATGGCAGATGAAAGGAGGAGGAAAATAATTGAAAGACACAGAGATTTTGAGGATGTGTGAGAGAAGTATGATAAATAGGTTTGATGTAGATTCAAGTCTGGAGACGGATAATTCCCAAACAGATGGTTCATTACCAGACAAGGCCTTATGGAAGGCAAGAAAAGACAAAGTTGGGACAATGGCACGATTGCAAACTATGGTGGTTGCAAATTGATCGTGATCAAGCTTTAATCATTTAAACTCTGAAATCTGAGTTCCTTAGAAACTGTGTTGCAAGTGTAGACAGGAGCATTTGAGGCAGTCCCTCAGATTGAAGATGAATTATTTCCACTTGAGTTCCATGGGAGTTGTGCTGACTGATGAGGCCAATGTGTGAACCATACACGCTGCCATAGGTGGGGTAGTTGATGTTTGGCTGTACAGAGGTTCATTTGCGAAGAAGGTGCAATTCTGCCATTTATATTGAGCTTCAACATACCCCATATTCATGATCTGTAGGTCCTCAATGCCACATTAATGCTCCTTTTCCCATTTGATGCCAAGGAATGCCATGAGTCTATAGATTCAGGATCAGTTCCTATGGATTGGAGGGTAGCTAATGTTATCCCACTTTTCAAGAAAGAAAAGAGAGAAAACTGGGAATTATAGACCAGTTAGCCTGACATCGGTGGTGGGGAAGATGCCGGAGTCAATTATTAAAGAAGTAATAACGGCGATTTGGATAGCAGTAAAATGAATGATCCAAGTCAGCATGGATTTATACTTGACTAATCTTCTGGAATTTTTTGAGGTTGTTAAAATGGATGAAGAAAAGCCAGTGGATGTAGTGTATCTGGAGTTTCAGAAAGCCTTTGATAAGGTCCCACACAGGAGATTAGTGGGCAAAACTAGAGCACATGGTATTGGGGGTAGGGTATTGACATGGATCGAGAATCGGTTGGCAGACAGGAAACAAAGAGTAGGAATAAATAGGTCCATGTCAGAATGGCAGGCAGTGGCATGTGGAGTGCCGCAAGGCTCGATGCTGGGGTCGCAACTATTTACAATATATATTAATGATTTAGATGATGGAATGAAAAGTAACACTAACATATTTGCTGACGACACAAAGCTGGGTGGCAGTGAACTGCGAAGAGGATGCTAGGAGGTTGCAGGGTGACTTGGACAGGTTGAGCGAGTGGGCAGATTCTTGGCAGATGCAGTATAATGTAGATAAATGTGAGGTTATCCGCTTTGGCGGCAGAAACAAGGAGGCAGATTATTATCTCAATGGTGTCAGATTAGGAAAAAGGGAAGTGCAACGAGACCTGGATGTCTTTGTGCACCAGTCACTGAAAGTAAACATGCAGGAACAACAGGCAGTGAAGAAAGCTAATGGCATGTTGGCCTTCATAATAAATGGATTTGACTATAGGAGCAAAGAGGTTCTTCTGCACACAAAAAAGCTGGAGAAACTCAGCGGGTGCAGCAGCATCTATGGAGCGAAGGAAATAGGCAACGTTTCGGGCCAAAACCCTTCTTCTTCTGCAGTTGTACAGGGCCCTGATGAGACGACATCTGGAGTATTGTGTGCAGTTTTGGTCTCCTAATTTGAGGAAGGACATCCTTGCTATTGAGGGACTGCAGAGTAGGTTCATAAGGTTAATCCCCGGGATGGCGGGACTGTCACATGAGGAAAGATTGGAAAGACTGGGCTTGTATTCACTGGAATTTAGAAGGATGAGAAGGAATCTTACAGAAACTTATAAAAGGACTGGACAAGCTAGATGCAGGTAAAATGGTCCCAATGTTGGGGGAGTCCAGAACCAAGGGCTGCAGTTTAAGAATAAAGGGGAGGCCATTTAAAACCTAGATGCGAAAAAAGATTTTCACCCAGAGTTGTGAATTTGTAGAATTCTCTGCCATAGAAGGAAGTGGAGGCCAATTCACTGGATTGATTTAAAAGAGAGTTAAATAGAGCGATTGGGGCTAACAATCAAGGGGTATAGAGAGAAGGTGGGCACGGGTTACTGATTGTGGATGATCAGCCATGATCACAATGAATGGCGGTGCTTGCTCGAAGGGCCAAATGGCCTGCTCCTGAACCTATTCTCTATGTTTCTATGAGTCAAACCAGCTGATCTCTTCCTCGAACAGACTTGGAAGTATGTGTTTGTATCAGGTGTCAGGTGTTAGGCTTGCCCAACACATGCAACCTAGTTAATCAACGACACATTGACGACTGCTTTGGGGCCACCTCCTGCACCTACACACAACTGACTGACTTCATCCACTTCACCACCAACTTCCATCCGGCACTCCAATACACCTGGACCATTTCCGACACTTCCCTACCATTCCTTGACCTCACCATCTCCATCGCAGGGGACAGACTTCTGACCGACATACACTACAAACCAACTGACTCACATGGCTATCTGGATTACACGTCTTCCCACCCTGCCCCCTGTAAAGATTCCATCCCCTACTCCCAATTCCTCCGCCTACGCCGCATCTGCTCCCAGGATGACACATTCCATACCAGGGCATCGGAAATGTCCTCGTTCTTCAGGGAACGGGGATTCCCCTCCGCCACCATAGATGAGGCTCGCACCAGGGTCTCATCCATACCCCGCAACACTGCTCTCTCTCCCCATCCCCGCACTCGCAACAAGGGCAGAGTCCCCACCTGGTCCTCACCTTTCCGCCACCCCACCAGCAACGACAAATACAACACATAATCCTCCGCCATTTCCGCCACCTCCCTTGTCAACGTGACCCCACCACTCCCCACACTTTCCATGGCAAACTGCAAGAAATGCAACACCTCCCTTCATCTCCATTCAAGGTCCCAAGCATGTCTGCCTTCCGCAAAACCTCATCTACTGCTCCCTCCTTGGACAACAATACCATTGTCAAGCGTTCTTCCTGAGAAGACTGAAGAAGGTCCCTCCCGTGACCACCCCCTCCCCGGGCATCACTTTCCATGGCAAACCTCTGCAAGAAATGCAACACCTGTCCCTTCTGCCGCTCAGCATCGCCAAGGACCTCCCCCCCCCAACCATCGACTACCATCCGGGAGGCCATTCAAGGTCCCAAGCAGGTCGTTCCAGGTGCGACAAAACAACGTACCTGTTGCACCTGTATCTTTTCCAACAAAATCATCTACTGCATCCAAAGGAGATGCTCGTTGTCTCTGTACTGTACACTGATGTCAGCTGATTTACATCGGGGGGGGAGACTAAGCGGCGGTTGGGCGATCGTTTCGCTGAACACCTCCGCTCAGTCCGCAATAACCTACCTGAACTCCCGGTGGCTCAGCACTTCAACTCCCCCTCCCATTCCCAATCCGACCTCTCTGTCCTGGGTCTCCTCCATGGCCAGAATGAGCAACACCGGAAATTGGAGGAACAGCACCTCATATTCCGCCTGGGCAGCTTGCATCCTGATGGCATGAATGTTGAATTCTCCCAATTTTGCTAGCCCTTGCTGTCTCCTCCCCTTCCTTAACCCTCGAGCTGTCTCCTCCCATCCCCCCGCCCTCGGGCTCCTCCTCCTCCCCTTTTTCCTTCCTTCTCCCCTCCCACCCCCCATCAGTCTGAAGAAGGGTTTCGGCCCAAAACGTCGCCTATTTTCTTCGCTCCATAGATGCTGCTGCACCCGCTGAGTTTCTCCAGCAATTTTGTGTACCTTCGATCTTCCAGCATCTGCAGTTCCTTCTTGAACGAATAGTTAATTAACTGCTCAGTTTAAACCAGCATCTGCAGTACCTTCCAACACCTTTGGTTAATGAAGGGTTCAATGCTGAAGATGTCAATTGGGAGAGGACACATGTTAATTCACACATCCCCCCCCCCCCCCCCCCCCCCCTAGTGCACTTAGGATTCATAGTCCAAGTCTCAGAAAGAAATAGTGATGTATGCTGCCTTTCAGACCATGGGCTCTGAGGCAAGTTTTAAGACTTGATCATTGAAACTGACTTCCTCACCCAACCAAACAGCTGTGCTAGAGCAACGGGAGCAGAGAGTTTCAATGTCTGTCTATTCTGAGAGCCAGCTTCTAAGTTAGGGGAAGTGGTCCATGTCTTCGAGGGTCATATAGGTTGGTTGAGCACTCTGATTTTGCAGAAATGCATGGCCCATTCTTGTGGCCTTCAGTGTACAAGCCAGTATGACTTTGTGAACATTTGGAGGCCAAACTCTATGTATTCCAACTCGATTAGATGTTGAAGAAAT
Organism: Leucoraja erinaceus; assembly: GCF_028641065.1. Classification (NCBI taxonomy): domain Eukaryota; kingdom Metazoa; phylum Chordata; class Chondrichthyes; order Rajiformes; family Rajidae; genus Leucoraja; species Leucoraja erinaceus. The sequence goes on along the minus strand of NC_073391.1, from coordinate 23,487,803 downwards.
CCTACTTCTGACGAGGAGGTTAAGCAGATTGAACAATTTCTGATTAGTCCTGTATGTCAGTTCTACTCCAGCAGGCAGGGTGCTGGAGGTGAAGTAAACAAACCAAAGTTGGCCGACTTATTTTTCCCACGAGGTAAATCTTTGCTGTTATTCCCAATCTTTAAAAACTGCTAACCAAGAACATCACGATTTTAATTTTTCCTCTCTCTGGAATCAATTTATGCCCTGGTGATTATGCTCTAGTGTTAATGGAATCTATATGGTATTACATAAAAGTAGATCAAACTGGCTTAATCGTTATTTGTACATGATAATACTAAAAGAGAAAAAGAAAACATGGTGTTTGCAAAATGATAGCAAATGCATAAAATTGATTTTGTGACCCACTCAGTCACCATTCATCACAAAAGCAACACATATAGAAGAGTGAACAATTGAAGAACATTTCCTTTGTCTGTTATTAAAGCACAGGTACAAATGGTTCTTTGGACACGAGTTTTCAATCCCACCAGCTGCAGAAACCTTGATGGTTAATACAAATGTAGACAATGAAAACCAGAAAATGTTGAAAATGAGACAGATCTGTGGGAAGTGGACCAGAGTTAATGTCTCAGATCAAAAACCCTTCATAAAAGCTAAGAACGTGAAAGAACAAATTAGATTTAAGGTACTTTGAGTTGCCTGTCATTTTTTTTTCTCCACCCTATTCTGAACTCCCCATGTGCCCTTTTTCATTGTTGCAATGAAGCACAACAGAAACTTAGGGAACAGCTTTTCATCTTCCAGCTAGGCACCTTTGGGACCAAATTCAAGAATTGCAAAGGCCTATTTTTCTCTTTACATCAGATTGAACAGGTCTGCCATTAGGTTATTCATCAGTAACATGAACTCAGTTTTCCTCTCGTCAAAGACATTGCCCTTCCAACATTCTCCTTTTGGTTTCTGGTTTCAGCATCAGCTGTCCTGCATTTCATCGAAAAACGAGTCCTGTTTCTTGCTTTCTCTCTCTCTATCCACACCAACATATTTAAAGGTCAGCTCTGTAAACATTGGGATCAATTGGGGAACCTTAGCCACATTATACAAGAGATATTTCCTTTATACAACTAATTTTTCCCCCATCCTTTCTTCAACTTAAAACTCACTTTTTAAAACAAAACACTCTCCCAGTTCTGATCATGGTTTTTTGATCTGAAATGTAAATTCTTTCATTTTCAACAGATGATGCCATTCATGCTGAGTGTTTCCTGCATTTTCTGCAGAAATTCTATGTCTTGTGGTCCTGCCATCTGAAGAGAAGTGTTTGCGTGGGTTTTTTTTGTATTCCTTGCATTTGGGTTAATATGAAAGTAGTTTCACTGACACATCCAGGTAAATAAAAACTTACCAACTGGCTTTTCACAGACTAAGCCATCCGTCATCTCCGTGCATGCGTAGGCCTTTAAACCAGCAACTTCTGCTTTTACCAGGTATGCACAGAATCCAGAGTCATTGGGTTCACCTGGCAGCCATTGCAAGGTGGTGTTAGTAAAAGGTGACATATCTTCCCAACCCCAGTATGAGATGTTGATCTTCCGCAATCCAACCCAAGGTGATATTTTCTGTCATAACCAAGGAAAAAGCAAAGAACCAATCAGTTCACTGGTTAAATGTGCAATTTTCTCCCATTAGATATCAATACTGGTCTGCATATGCTTAGTTGCATTGATTTTATCACTTAAATTTAGAATGCATTCATATATTGGTGTCTTTCTTATTCCATGATAATAAAGATTAATGCTAGCTCCAACTTAGAGCGGAAAGCAGACTGTTCCAATTGTGTACCATTATACCTGACAAACCTCCATTGCATTAGAACCCACTGTAACCATCCTTGGATCATTAACACTAACATATTTTACAAATGTGTAATAAATATGTTATCTCTCTACAATATATACATCATCCTGCTTCAATACTGTTTTGCTAGTTCTCCATGTTTTGCCAGGTTTGGGTTACTTTTAAAAACACACAAAACAAATATTATCCAATTACATAACATACAATTATTCAGTTATCTTGGGCTTAAATGTTACAGAATATGTTTAAATGATGAAAACAGTTATTTTTTACAGGAGCAGAAAGTTTCCTCAGAACCTAACCCAGGCTAATAAGATTAAAGTTTCATCTTTCTGCTAGGTAAAATGAGCAATATAATACCCCTAAGCTGCAGCTTGAAAGTATAAAATTGCCACTGGTGACAAATTCACAAATCCAGTCAAGGCTTGCATTCAAAATGAAAAAAAAACTCTTTTGTTTTTTACTGTCAACATTTTCACTACTAAATCCTACAAAAGCTAGATACCCCTGAAATGTCACCTCAACACTTCTGTTATATTCCAGTTAAAATAACAATTCCCTTTCTTTCAAGGCTTGCAGTATTACTGATTGTGAATAGAAAAGGGCTAGAGTTGAGTTAAGCCCCTATATCACTTAGGAAACCTGAACAGAAACCTTTGGAGACTTTCCGCCCCACCCAAGGTTTCCTTGCGGTTTCCGGAGGTTGAAGGTGGTTGCCAGAGGTTGCAGGTAGTGGAAGCAGGGAGGGAGACTGACAAAAACCTGCGGAAACCTCCGAGAACCACACGGAAACCTTGGGTGGGGCACAAAGTCTCCAGAGATTTCCGTTCAGGTTTCCTAAGTGGGACAGGGGCATTCGAGAAAGAAACACCAAATCATGCACAGACTGTCTTGTGAAAATTTATGAGATCCAACATTCGTCTCCATGTTTAGCCACCCAGATGGCTCCAACGGTATGGGGCAAAGTAGAGACATATCATAAATACAAGACGATGCATGGCAGTCTAAGAACTAGCTTTCGTTCAATCAAAAATCTCTTAATTATGTTCCATGGGTATTGCCCACTTGTAGTTTTTGGTAAAAGAGTATGCAGAATGAATGTTATTGTTTCATCAGAGTACCAGCACTCTTATTGTACATTTAGCAATCCATCTATTGGCCATAGGAGCTTAAGATTGTTTCATGATCATCTTTAATGAACGGAAAATGGATAGCACCTCATAGCACCAGAGATGGATAGGTAGCTAGAAATGATAAACAGTATAGTGTACAATGGCCCTGGAATGCAGTGTTGCTTAAAAATGTGGCACGATGAATTAGTTGAGCCTCAGGTCTTAAGCACTATTGATATTTACTGTGAAGAGCCCTCAACTAAAATGGCCATTAAACATCAAGAAACAGCGCACCTACGACACACATCAATTCAGAGGCAAGAGCAGGAGGATGAAGGTTGATGATCGACAACTGCAAGTTTTCTCATTAGGTTACAATATTCGTGCAATAAAGAAACAACTGGATAAATGAGCAGAATTGGGAACTTGATATTCTTGGTTACAGTGTATTCAGAATGATAAGGCAAAAGATCGTACTGAGAATATGACAGGGTTGGAGATAGCTGGTGATAGTTTATGAAGATTAAAATTACACTTAGATACAGGGATAGTACATTAAGTGGGTCAAACAAAAATGTATTAGGTCAGAAGTAAGGAACAGAAAAAGTGTAACTGCATTACTGGGGGTTTAATAAGGGGTTTCAAATAATGGGTAGGTGGTCGAGATGCAAATCTCCAGGCAGAGAGAGATTTAAACATAAGACAGGTGAACAACCTTCTCTCCAAATAAAATAGACTGAGTGTAAACATGCAGGCAAGGATAGAGTACAATAGTATAAGAGGGGGTGAAACAGGAGAGGGTTAAGAGCTGGGTGGAGGAATTTCTGAAATACCTGTGACCTTTTTATAATTTGAGAACAAAACAAATACTAGTATGTTCAGTTCTGTAGAATGAAATAGTCAATGGAACAGAAAATATAAACCATGGAATGTTATGAAATGAAATCCCTTACAATGGTGAGGGGAAAAATGGCTGAGGGAACAATAAAAACATTTTATCGGTCTTATTGAAGTCAAAGCTCATGTCATAATGCATGGATTGCTGTGTGAATGTGAAGGAAGAGATGTGATTTTGGAGAGTTATAAAAAGAGGACTGAAAAATGTTGGAAGCTATAATAGGTCAGAAACTGTAAAAGTTAACAAGCCACACAGGGGAAGAGATGCATTCCATGGGAGGGGATCGGAACAGTTAATGAATTATGTCATCAAATTTCAGAAATCGCATAGCGTGGCACAGTGGCGCAGCCTCACAGCACCACAGACCCGGGTTTGGTCCCTTCAGGATGGCGGTAGCGGCGGGCAGAAGAAAACATTGATGCTGGTGAGCGGGTTGGGGGCTTAACTCCCGCACCATCGGAAACACTTAGAGGTGTTGTGGGTCAGCTCCGGGAGATGCACCAGGGCACAGAGGCTGAGCGATGGCTGGAGGTGAAGTTCGGCGGGTTCACCGGCTGATGTTGGCGAGATGTCGCAGTGCACGAGTCCACAGAATGGGCCATTGGAAGCCCACAAGCAGCCTGGGACTCAAGTAGATCAGGCCCTACTCCAAGCAGCCGAGGGTGCCGAATGGACACGGTCTGCAGTGGTACGGAGTGGTAAAGCAGCGGTAGAAGACATCAACCACATTGTTTGGCAAGGCCACCATCTGCAACTCTGACCCAATGCCTGCTGTCGGGACAATCGGCCTTCATGGCCAAGATTCAACATTTAATTTTTTTTTAATATTTCTGACTTGAAAGATACAGGATGGCACCTAAAATGTATTTCATTGTGCATGGTACACGTGGCAACAAAGTATCTTTGAACCATTTATCATTGAGCCATTCATCCTGACCTCAGATGCTGTCAGTGTGGAGTTTGCATGTTCTCCCTGTGACGTGTCTTCGGGTTCTCCTGTTTCCTCCCATATCACAAAAATGTGTGGGTTTGTAGGTAAATTGCACCAAAGGTGTAAGAAGTGGATGAGAAAGTTCAATAACATAGAACTAATGTGAATGGGTGATCGATGGTCAGCATGTGCTCGGTGGGCCGAAGGGCCTGTTTTCATGCTGTATCTCCAAATTAAATGTCAGACATTATAGTGCATGCCAAAATTCCAATTACAATCGTATAGCTCTCCAAAGAATAAACTCATGCTTCACACAAAAAATTGCAGTGCTCGATATTAAAAAAAACCATGACAACTCAGCTTCAAACCTAAAGGCTGAACTGAAAAGAAAGTCTTAAAATTTTAATCTTGGTAAATCCCTTCTCCTTTATATATGTTCTAAATCTTATTAAAAAAGAGTCTGCTGTTCCTTAGGTCAACCAAGTTTGAAGCTGCTGCAATATGTTTCAGAGACTGACCATATTCTGTTCACTTGCCAAAACCATAAAGGAGCACATGCAAAAGACAGCCTTACTGAAAAGACATTTGAAAGTATGGAGTCTTCATATAACAGACGGGGAAAAAAGCAAGACAATCTGTGTTCTTGGCTGTGGGCATCATGTACAATGACGTCCAACAACGCTTTTTTTCTGAAACAACTCGGCCGACAAATAAATAAAGGCTATATACTTGACCTGACTTTAAAGAACAAGGAAGCTGAACAGCTTTCTCACAATGCAAAAGCAGTAAATAAAATTCTACTGCTTTCTTTATACATTGAGCTATGACTTTGTTAACCCAGTGTAAGCTCTTTGACATACCACTTGGTGCAATGCCATGCAGGAATTAATAGCATCACCTCAACAAAGTTATCTCACAAGCCTGAGCAATAATATTAATAGTATCATTGACCACTAGGTTTGAAATCAAAATGTACATAAAAGCAGCAACACGGTTGATTAAACAGAAATACAAGGTACTTTATTTTCTGTAGAGAGTAGATCCTGTTCACTTGTTATGCTGGAGGTTATTATTAATTCAAAAAGGATTAATACTCAGTCATTTCATCATGCAAACTACCTCGAAATGCGAAACACCAAATGCGATGAGCTGTCATTGTCCCGATTGCCCTAGAAACAATGATATATTATGCCCACTGGACTGTTTCATGTCCAATTCCTATCTTTGTCATAACTTTTACAACGAGTGAAAATTCAGCTTTGCATATTCATATCAAATATTGCTGAATTGTCAAAATTTACTGTCTTTAACACTTACTTGCAGGTTTGGATTCACATCAACAATCAATAACACAAAACGCACACCTGAATATACCGATTTGCAGATGCAGAGTGAGAATTGGTTCTCGGTATTATTATCACGGATTATCGATATAATATTGCTCAACTTGTTTTTTCCAGCCACACGTTTGAAATCACAAATCTATCAATACTTTAATAAAACAAATTCTACATTTTCATATATTAAGCTATGCATTCTACACAGAGCTACTTCCAGTATGTGAGAACATGTATCAAGCTACAAAGCCAATATTCTACTCACATTAAAATGAATGAGTACCCTAGACCATTTGAGGTTGGGACAATATATAAAATGAATTACTGACTAGCTCTAACAATTGTGGAGAACTCACTATTTATGTCGCTGCCAAAAGTAATTGGGCTGGGAATAAATCAATCATACAAAGTTATAGATGGTGGGTTTAATTATTATTTTACTATGCGTACAAACCATTCCTACATTATGCAGAACATTTGTACAAACTACAGTGCACTCCATAATGTTCGGGACAAAGACCCATCATTTATTTATTTGCCTCTGACCTGCACAATTTGAGATTTGTAATAGAAAAAAAATCGCATGTGGTTAAAGTGCACATTGTCAGATTTTAATAAAGACCATTTTAATACATTTTGGTTTCACCATGTAGAAATTACAGCCGTGTTTATACATAGTCCCCCCATTTCAGGGCACCATAATGTTTGGAACACATGGTTTCACAGGTGTTTGTAATTGCTCAGGTATGTTCAAATGCCTCTTTAATGTCGGTATAAGAGAGCTCTCAGCACCTAGTCTTTGCTCCAGTCTTTCCATCACCTTTGGAAACTTTTATTGCTGTTTATCAACATGACGACCAAAGTTGTGCCAATGAAAGTCAAAGAAGCCATTATGAGGCGGAGAAACAAGAATAAAACAATTAGAGACATCAGCCAAACCTTAGGCTTACTAAAATCAACTGTTTGGAGCATCATTAAGAAAAAAGGGAGCACTGGTGAGCTTACTAATCGCAAAGGGACTGGCAGGCCAAGGAAGACCTCCACAGCTGATGACAGAATTCTCTCTAAAATAAAGAAAAACCCCAAACACCTCTTCGACAGATCAAAAACACTCTTCAGGTGTAGATTTGTCAATGACCACTGTCTGCAGAAGGCTTCATGAACAGAAATACAGAGGTTACACTGCAAGATGCAAACCACTGGTTAGCTGCGAAAATAGAATGGCCAGGTTACCGTTTGCCAAGAAGTACTTAAAAGAGCAACCACAGTTCTGGAAAAAGGTCTTGAGGACAGATGAGACGAAGATTAATTTATATCAGAGCGATGCCAAGAGCAAAGTATGCAGGAAAAAAGGAACTGCCCAAGATCCAAAGCATACCACCTCATCTGTGAAACACAGTGGTGGGGGTGTTGTGGTCTTGGCATGTATGGCTGTGAAGGTACTGGTTCACTTATACTCATTGATAATACAACTGCTGATGGTAGTAGTATAATGAATTCTGAAGTGTATAGACACATCCTATCTGCTCAAATTCAAACTAATATCTCAAAACTCATTGGCCGGCGGTTCATTCTACAGCAAGACAATGATCCCAAACATACTGCTAAAGCAACAAAGAAGTTTTCCAAAGCTAAAAAATGGTAAATTCTTGAGTTGCCAAATCAATCACCCGATCTGCACCCAATTGAGCATGCCTTTTATATGCTGAAGAGAAAACTGAAGGGGACTAGCCCCCAAAACAAGCATAAGCTAAAGATGGCTGCAATACAGGCCTGGCAGAGAAGACACCCAGCAACTGGTGATGTCCATTAATCGCAGACTTCAAGCAGTTATTGTATGCAAAGGATATGCAACAAAATACTAAATATGACTACTTTCATTTACATGACATTGCTGTGTCCCAAACATTATGGTGTCCTGAAATGGGGGGGCAATGTATAAACATTGCTGTAATTTCTACATGGTGAATAAAAATGGCCTTTATTAAAATCTGACATTGTGCACTTTAACCACATGTGATTTTTTCTATTACATATCTCAAATTGTTGAGTACAGAGGCAAATAAATAAATGATGGATCTTTGTCCCAGGCATTATGGAGGGCACTGAATGTCCTAAAATGATCCAAATTGGCCTGTTGAAGACAGGTCCACAATTTACATTACACTTTTATTATTACACGGAACAGCAATTCAATAATTCAGCTTCTCAATGCATCGTAGTATAGATTCCCTGTACATAAAAATAAATCACACACATTGGAAAAATAAATGGTCAGCTTTAATCACCTGAACAGTGTATTTGTGTAGCTCCTCTAGAACAAATTCAACTTCCTTCGACGTGGTAAGTGATGCAAGATTTCCATTAAGATTGTAACAATAAAGTTTGGCATTATCATAGTTTTCTCGGCTTGCATTAATCCGCAGACAGACGTCCCCAACATGACTCCAGCCTTCTCCACAGAGATGAGCTGGAATGTGAGAAACAAACTAATTTTCACATCTCATAATACTACAGGAGGAAACTTAGAATTTACAAATTCCAAATCACCTGCATTGCCATGCAATCTCTCACACCAACCACCATTCACAATTATCGTAGACCTAGGCAACATGTGAAACCTAACTTTATTTTCTAGCCATTAGCATTGGACCAGGTGATTTCCCAAGAACATCAGAGAAAGGATACAACCACAAACAGCAGCAGAGACCATCACTGGATAATTTAAAGTGAAAATTGATAGGTTGTTGATTAGTAAGTGTGTCAAAAGTTGTGGGGAGAAGGCAGTAGAATGGGGTTGAGAAGGATTAATAGATCAGCCATGATCGAATGGTGGAGCAGACTCGATTTAGAAGATTGAGGGGGGATCTTATAGAAACTTCCAAAATTCTTAAGGGGTTGGACAGGCTAGATGCAGGAAGATTGTTCCCAATGTTGGGGAAGTCCAGAACAAGGGGTCACAGTTTAAGGATAAGGGGGAAATCTTTTAGGACCGAGATGAGAAAAACATTTTTCACACAGAGAGTGGTGAATCTCTGGAATTCTCTGCCACTAGTTGAGGCCAGTTCATTGGCTATATTTAAGAGGGAGTTAGATGTGGCATCAGGGGGTATGGAGAGAAGGCAGGTACAGGATACTGAGTTGGATGATCAGCCATGATCATATTGAATGGCGGTGCAGACTCGAAGGGCTGAATGGCCTACTCCTGCACCTATTTTCTATGTTTCTATGGGCAAAATGACTGAATTTTAATATTCTTGACGTTTTATAACATTACCAAAAATCCAGTATTGATGGAGGCAGTGAGAACAAACTAGGAAGAGGAAGGCATGGACGGAGGTGGCTGGGAGATGGTAATGAAATGGACTATGATGTGAAGCGATGATGAGTGCTGAACATACCAAATTATGAAATTAAGCATCATAAATTGGCAGAGCAGGGATTCAATAACATCAACAGCTAAACAGCAAAGACCACTAAAATAATTTGTGGAAACAGGAAATAAATAGGAGTCATCTATTACAATGATTTGGATGAGAACATACACGGCAAGATTAGCAAGTTTGCAGATAGTGGGTGGTTTTGCAGATAGTAAAGATGGTTGTGAAAAATTGTAGCAGGATCTTGATCAATTGGCCAGGTGGGTTGAGGAATGATTGATGGATGATTAATGGAAGATGGAATGATTAATACAAAGAAATGTGAGGTGGTGCATTTTGGGAAGTCTAACATGGGCAGGACCTACACAGTGAATGGTAGAGCAGAGGGATCTAGGAATGCAGGTGCATGGTTCCTTGAAGGTGGAGTCACAGGTAGATCAGGTGGTCAGAAAAGCCTTTGTCCTTTATCAGTCAGTGTAGAAGTTGGGTGGTCACGTTGCAGTTGTACAAGACGTTGGTGAGGCTATATTTAGAGTATTGTGTTCAGTTCTGGGCACCGTACTATAGGACATATGTTGTCAAGAAGCTGGAAATGGTACAGAGAAGATTTATAAGGATGTTGCCAGGATTAGAGAGTCTGAGCTATCGGGAAAGGTTGAGTAGGTTGGAGTGCAGTAGGGTGAGGGTGATCTTATAGAGGTGTATAAAATCATTGGAGGAATAGATCGGATAGACACACAGAGTCTCTTGTCCAATGTAGGTGAATCGAGGACCAGACGACATACGTTTAATGTGATGGGGAAAAGATTTAAAAGGAATCTGAGGAGTAACTTTTTCAGATAAGGGTGGGGGTGTATGGAACACGCTGCCAGAGGAGGTAGTTGAGGCAGGTACTATGCAACGTTTAAGAAACAGTTAAACAGGTACATGGACAAGACGGATTTGGAGAAATATGGACCAAACACAGGCAAGTGGGACGAGTGTAGCTGGGACATGTTGGTCGGTGTGGGCAAGTTGGACCAAAGGGCCTGTTTCCACACTGTATCGCTCTATGACTAGGATCTAAAGAAAGAAATGAAAGGAAGTGGGAGAAGGAAGAAAAGGAAGAGTTACGAGGAGACAGCAGCAATGAAAGTGGAAATATATTATCAAAAAAAGACCAGGAAGATGAGAAGAGTTAGAAAATAAAGTTTAAATTGTCAATAAGATCCAACACCAGACTCAAGTCATATGAACAGTTTCATGTTAACTGCTCCTCTGTTCTCTCATTTAATAATACTGCAAGGTGACTTTTCCTCACAGAAGCAAATGGCAGGGATAATAAAACCACGTCTTATTTATGGAATTGTAATGACCATATTAAACATCTATCAAAATAATTATTAGAACCAGTTCAGCAACATGTATCAAAACCACTGTGCATCAAAAAATCCTAGACAGGAGACAATCCTATAAAATTAAGTAATTTTTGTTTATGCTTCAGTTTGCTCTGATTATTACCTGGCAAAGCTCGACATTCGTGGTTCTGCAGATCCCACTGACAATTCAGCTTTGAAGAGCAGGTCTTGCAGTTTGTAAATTTGCTACAAACATGTTCATTTCGTACACGGCATTTGGTATAATTTGTAACAGACTATGGAAAGAAATATTTGAAGATGTTATTGAAAATCTCAACTCAACCACCATAAACGATAACATACCACTTACATATATTAATAACCTATTAATATAAAACACCGCTTACTAGGAAATACATTTGACTGGCATTTATTGATGCACTTTGCTTTCAGCAGCTTCAAACATCAACGAGTAAGAAAAATAAAATAAAATGAGTAGTCAGGAATCTTAAAGTCCTTAATTTTAAGTGCTGTAATTGGAATGCAGCCAGATAAAAACATAAAAATCAGTGTCTTAAATACCATGATGGAAATTTACATTGATTTCCAGTTTTGTTCAAATGGAGTGAAAGAAACAGCTTGGAAAAGGGCCTGTCATGCCATCAGATCCACACCCACCATTGTTCACACTAGTTCTACGTTATCTCTTCAATTTCATATCCACTCCCCGCACACTAGAGTCAATTTACGGAGGCCAATTAACCTACAAACCTGCTCGTCTTTAAGATACGAGAGAAAACTATAGCATTTGGAGGAAATTCACACAGTCATAGGATGAACGTGCAATTTTCATACACAGTACTGAGGTCAAGATCAAACACAGGTCTCCGACACCATGAAGCAGCAGTTCTGCCAGCTGCACCACTGTGCCACCCAATACATGCAAGAGAAAGATGGAGGTTGTTGAAGGTAAAGAAATAGAATACTGCGTAAGAGTCTGAACCGGCCAATGACAGAATAATATAACACCGGCACAAACTATCATGAAATATCAGATAGAAACAAGGAACAGCAGATACTGGTTTATTCGAAAAATAGACACAAAGTGCTGGAGTAACACAGTAGCCACTTGGTGTTTATCTTTATCATCAAATTGTTTGTTTTTTGTCAGCAAACTTCACCCATTAAAGACAAAGATAGAAAAATAGGGAGAAGTTGCTGTATAGAGAATAAAAGTTAAATGAAGCAATTGCTTGAACAATAAAGATAAATACATGTCTTTTCAATATGATTCAACTTAGCTCCAGATAAACTCAGCTTGCCTTATTAATCTAGGCATTATTATAATCGGCAAAATATTTTCTCTTAAAATCATTTGTAAGATATGGGCATCATTATCAAGGCCCCACACTAATTGTCCTTGGACATTAATGAACTTGTTCTTGAAGTGCAACAGTCACTCCAATGAGGATTAGTACCAATGCCCGTGAACAAAGATCCCGGATTTAGAACCAGTAATAATAAGGGCATGACAATATACTTCCATGACAACAAACTTCCAAGACAAAGTTATCATAACATGGAAGAAACTTTGGAAAGGAATTTCATTGCGGGCCGCGCTACCTGCAGTGGCTGCCTCGCCAACAATCCGTCTGTCTTTTCTTCTTTTGGTTATTTTTAGTATGTGTTAAAAGGTATGATCTAATTTTCCTTGGTTTGTTTTGCGTGGGGGGAAGAGGGTTGGGGGAAACTTTTTTCAACCTCTTACCTCAACAGAGATACGATTTTTTTCCATATTGTATCTCCGTCCCCACTGCGGTTTAACATCGTGGAGTTAGCGGCCTTTCCTGGAGATTGACCAGGCGCACCAAGCTGTGGGAATCTGCGGGAATTTAACATCGCGGAACTTGCAATCACTTTGCCGGGGATTGAAGCTCCAACCGCGGGGCTGTGGTCTTTAACATCGTGAAGCCAGCGGTCTCTGGCAACAAGATGCCGACTCGGGAACTCCACGCGGAGAATTCCAACTGCCCCAATACGGGAGTTTCGATCACCCCGACGGGGGCTTCGATCATCGGCTGTGGGGCTTTGATCGCAACCCCAACTGCCCCAACCGCGGGAGAACAAGAGGAAGAAGATTGAACTTTATTGCCTTCCATCACAATGAGGAATGTGGAATCCATTGTGATGGATGGTATGTTAACTTTTATGTGGTTGTGTGTCTTCTTGCTTTTTGCTTAGCGTGTCTGTATGGTAACTCAAATCTCACTTTACCTTAATTGGTACATGTGACAATAAACTGACCTTGAAACCACTCTGAGGTAGACAGTTCAAAGAAAGGATTTCAAAGAAAACCTTGGCAATATGTTTCATAAAAGAAAATGGATGTCTGGATTAGAAAACGGGATGCCAATCAAGCCAACTGCTTTATCATGGATTGCAGCAAGCTTCCTAGCTGTTGTCACGGTCATGATCATCCAGAATAGTGGAGAGCCTTCCACCATTGGCCACCAGGCCATCTATGTGAGGATTTTGTTTGTGTATTTTAACTCTGCATTCGACACCTTTGTGTCAGAGCTATTACACTCCAAACTATCCCAGCTGACTGTGCCTGAACCCCACTGTCAGTGGATCACCAACTTCATGACGGACAGGAAGCAGCATGTGTGGCTGGGAAAGTACATCCCGGACCCTCTGACCCTCAGCATAGGAGCACCACAAGGCTGCGTACTCTCCCCTCTCCTCGACTCTCTCTACACCAATAACTGCACTTCCACAGACTCCTCTGTCAGATTCTCAAGATTGTGGGCAGCACAACCCTGATTGGGCTGATTCAGGATGGGGAGGAATCTGCCTACAGACAGGAAGTTACACAGCTGTCATCCTGGTTCCATCGCAAAAACCTGGAGCTCAATGCTCTTAAGACAGTGGAATTTATTGTCGACTGAAGGATTTAGACCCAGTAATAATAAGGGCATGACAATATACTTCCAAGACAACAAACTTCCAAGACAAAGTAATCGCAACATGGAAGAAACTTTGCAAAGGAATTCCCCTTCCCCCCCCCCACTCATCATCAACACTACAGTCACAACTAAGTTCCTTGGAACCATCATTTCCAGGGATCTTAAATGGGAGGCCACCATCGGCTCCACAGTCAAAAAGGCCCAACAGAGGATGCACTTTCTGCAGTAGCTGAGGAAACACAACCTGCCACAGGCAATGATGGTCCAGTTTTATAATATCATCATAGAGTCTGTCCTCACCTTCTCCATCATGGTCTGGTTTGGCTCAGCCACCAAGCATGACAACCGGAGGCTGCAGCGCATCGTTCGATCAGCCGAGAAAGTTGTTAGCTGCAACCTTCCCCCCATTGACAAACTGTACACTGCAACGGCCAGGAAACGAGCAGGTAAGGTCATCTCTGACCCCTCTCACCCTGGCCACAAACTCTTTGAAATACTTCCCTCTCAAAGGCAACTCCGGACTATCAAAGCTGCCAGACATAAAAACAGCTTTTTCTTGAGCAGTAGCTCTACTCAATAACCAAAAATCTGTAACCTCTAGTATTCTATTTTCACATATCTAACTATAATGTTTTACTTTTAATTGTCTGTTTTATATCATGTTTTTATCCTTTTGCGAGCAAATCACCAATGCAAATTCCTGGTATACATACTTGGCCAATAAAATGTTTATTCGTTTTTTAAACTAATTAATAATAATATAATGACGTGTGTGTGTGTGTGTGTGTGTGTGTGTGTGTGTGTGTGTGTGTGTGTGTGTGTGTGTGTGTGTGTGTGTGTGTGTGTGTGTGTGTGTGTGTGTGTGTGTGTGTGTGTGTGTGTGTGTGTGTGTGTGTGTGTCAGTGTGTGTGTGTGTGTGGGTGTGTAGGGAGAGAGTTTGCTCACAGCTGAGCTCGAACTGCTCTTTCTGCATAGCTGATCTAAGTTTTTGATCAGTGATGCAACGGTAAACCCAAGCACCTTAACTGAAGAATAGTAATTGTTGTAACACAGTGTTAAACTCTTCCATTAATCCTCTGGATTCATGTGACATGAATGTTACTTGCCATTCACTGCCCCTATCTGAATGTTGCCTTGTGTTGCTGCTTATCTGAAGAGTTGTAAATGGGATTGAAAACTGCTATCAGCTGGAGACACAGTCCTTAATATAAAGATAATATGTTGAAAAATATAGGTTCTATGGTACTGTTTTGTAGTGAAGATGTGTACAAATTAATTTATTCAAACTAAGATCTTACCAAGATCTAACATTAAGACTATTACTAATGTTCAACTAATTAACCTACCAGTGCAACACTTGGTACTTCTGTGATTTTATTCGATTTAAGGAAATCTCAGGGTATCAACAGCTCTCTAAACCTGATGAGAACCCAGGAGTGTTTATGCTTAAAAAGACAATTTCACCTGCTCAGAGGAGAATGATTGGGAGCAGTTCCTGTGGTCTAGATTGTCTGTGTACTGGCAACAATCAAGTCCTAAAGAAGTTTGATTAGAATTTCAATCTGTAGTTGTTTCCACATCATACAAGCTGCATTCACTCTGATGTTGACACTTGCATCTGCAACAGGTAGATGGGCAAGAACCCAGGGGAAACCCATGCGGTCACAGGTAGAACGTGCATACTCCACACAGAAAGCACCCAAGCAGCAATAAACTCTGGTAGTTTGAGACAGCAGTTCCACAGCTGTGCCACTGTGCTTTGATAGCCACGTCCAACTGCTAAAATGACTTTAAACATCTGTCAGCGTATTTTTGACATTTAAAATCTATTGAAAATGTAGAAGGAACATTAGAAAACATAAAATTTAGTGAACATAAACCATATCCACATCAATCATCGATTACCCGTTCACACTAGTTCTATGTCATCCTACTTTCTCATTCACTCCATACACACTCAGAGCAATTTACAGAGGCCACACAGGCAACACCCGAGGTCAGGATTGAACCTGGGTCTCTGACATTGTGAGGCAGCAGCTCTATCAGCCACACCAATGTGCCACGGAGAATGCCCAGTGTTAGAAAAATGACAGGAAGCTGCCATTCTGATGAGGAGTTCAACTTCAGAGTACAGTTGAAATGACAATAATAATGTTGTCTATTTAAGTGGAGGACTTCCACATTCTCACCACACCATCTCAGATTGTCATCCCACCTCCCTCCCCACTCATCCCCTGCCTGTTGTATTAGAACAGTACCGTACAGGAAAAACATAGAAACATAGAAATTAAGTGCAGGAGTAGGCCATTCGGCCCTTCGAGCCTGCACCGCCATTCAATATGATCATGGCTGATCATCCAACTCAGTATCCCATCCCTGCCTTCTCTCCATACCCCCTGATCCCCTTAGCCACAAGGGCCACATCTAACTCCCTCTTAAATATAGCCAATGAACTGTGGCAGAGAGTTCCAGAGATTCACCACTCTCTGCGTGAAAAAAGTTCTTCTCATCTCGGTTTTAAAGGATTTCCCCTTTATCCTTAAGCTGTGACCCCTTGTCCTGGACTTCCCTAACATCGGGAACAATCTTCCTGCATCTAGCCTGTCCAACCCCCTTAAGAATTTTGTAAGTTTCTATAAGATCCCTTCTCAATCTCCTAAATTCTAGAGAGTATAAAACAAGTCTATCCAGTCTTTCTTCATAAGACAGTCCTGACATCCCAGGAATCAGTCTGGTGAACCGTCTCTCTGCACTCCCTCTATGGCAATAATGTCCTTCCTCAGATTTGGAGACCATATGGAATGGGCACTTCGGCCCACAATGTTCGTGCCCAACATGTTGCCAAATTAAAATGATCTCATTCGCTTGCACAAGATCCATATCCCTCCATTCCCTGTACATTAATGTATGGATCCAAATGCCTCTTAAACGACACTATCGTATCTGCCTCCACCACCTCCCTTAGCCGTGCATTTCAGGCCCCCATGACTGTGTAAAAGATTTGGCCTGCACATCTCTATTAAACTTTCCCCCTCTCGCTTTTATAGCTATGCCCTATTGATTGACATTAATAAGGCCAACATTGCTACTTCCAACAACTGCGCTTAACATGACCAATAAAATGACATTTCACAAATCTCTTCTTTTGAACCAATATCAATAGTAAGTAGAATGACCTTCCATTGCACTGAACTCAAAGCCAAGTCCAGTATGAAAGCACTGATGATCAACACTCTCTCCAACTCTTGTCCCCAAGTTGAGAATCTGGAAAATGACTACCTTACATTTTGAAATGAATAACAAGCTCCCAGTAAAATAATTAATTTTCATTAATAGTAAAATATACTTGACAAGCTCTGCTAAATGAAGTAATTAACGTAAACAAATGATGCGCACAATATATATCTTTAAAATGAATTTCTAAAAACACACTAATTCATTCATCATTGGGAAGGGATCCCAAATGTTAGTGAATGCCTGTACCACGCTGTTGAGGACGTCAGGTTTCCAAGATGCAACCACACATGCATCTGGTTGACCATCTGCTAATAGTAAATTGATTTAAAGTTCAAGAAACACATCTAGTGATTGTTTAAACTCACAGGAAACAAAGAATCCTAAATCATACAAGACATCATGTCCCAGAGCAATCGGCTAGATTTTAAGCAGCACTGCTGAATTCCTGACACGTGCCATGCTCCTGGACAAAGACCTGATAGCATGGCTGCAAAATGAGATTATCTGTCAGAGGTTATGTTACACATTTTACTCATGGATACCCAGGCTATACAAGAACAATCACAATCATATGAAGTTATAAATAATTTGCATTCATTGGAATGGATGTAAATTAACTAATGATAGACAATTATTTAAAAAAATCAATAATGCTGCTTCAAAAACTCATCATGTGAACACAATATTTATTGATAGACGATTTAACTTTTACTTTCAACCTACCACAGTGCAATTGCTGCCAGCAGAAATACACTTCTTGTCCTCACACCACTGACAACCATTTGTATTTGCAGTACAGCTAGCACAGTCTGTATATTTGAAACATCCTTCATCTGTAGCCACTGCAATATAAACAAGGAACATTTATAATTTTAAGAAGGGACTATAAAACAAAAATACATTACACCAGATATTGATCAATGTAACTGGAATGCTTTTGACGACTTATATTTTCAGTTGCAATGGAAATTTTATACAAAATAAGGATCAGTAACGAATATTTCTGGAATCCCCAATGTCACCAGTAGGATTTTCAATGACTTTATCCAGTGTCACTTCCATTTATTTAATGATATTATTTCAGCATTGTGATCCTGATCCTAGTCTGAGAGAGATCATGAACATGAATAACAGATTTCATGTGACAGAAATTAGAACAGAAAATACAATTACACTGGTACCTCATTCAGGGCTCAGCATACAGTGCTGACAATGAGATCATTTATGCAATCAGTACAAAGATTTGTAATTACATTTTGGGAGATCAGTCACTAACAGCACAGGCTATGCCAGGAAGCTGGTTATCAGGAACTTGCTGCAAATCCAGCAATTAATTTTCCCATGATCAAAAAAAATAAACAGTTCGAAAAACTCAGCAGGTCAAACACCATCTGCGATGGGTAAAAGGATGGTCGGTGTTTCGGGCCAAGACCGCACATCAGGAAGGAAAATATCCAATATATAGCAGACAGAGGGAGGGCTGAGACAGGAGCTGGTACATGACAGGTAGAACGGGATATGATGGAGGGTATGGTGAGCAGATGGAACCAGATGGGATAGGTGATTTATCTTTTACTTCAACCGACCACAGTGCAGTTGCAATGTGATGTTTGCAGGGGGGGGTGTTGAGCGCCAACAGAAGGCAGGGGTATGAGCTAGGTTCCCTGCAGAGCAGTACGCAGCCAAAGGCGGCATGATTTTGATTTAAAGTACAAATGGGAAGTTATGTTCCTGTGAGAGTGCTGAGAGTGTAAGACAAGAGCTCAATATACAAGAAACACCTCAAGACACTATTTGCATGTGTAAGTTTAATTCCAGTACTGCTCAATGACAATTACTTTAAGATGTATATACAGGTACACAACCTTTTATCCGAAAGCCTTGGGACCAGACACTTCTCGGATTTCGGAATGGAAGATTTTTAGCGTAGATTAGGTAGGTAGCGCAGCGCGGCTTGAAAAGTCTGGAGCGGCTGCCTCCTCCCCGGAGACCGGGGAATCATTGTAAATCATTGCTTAAATGTTAGTCAGTTAGTTTGGAGGGATTTTATGTGGTGGGGGGGGGGGTGAAGGGGGAAACTTTAATTCTTAGTCCCCTACCTGGTCAGAGAGGTGGGGAGCGGGCAATGCCTTACCAGGTCGCCGTGCAGCAAGCTCCGGAGCGCTGTGGCCGCCGACTCCCAACTTCGCAGAGCTGGGGCTGCGGGTGTCCGGCCACGGGCGACGCCGGTTGGAGCTCCGACCCCGGCGAACTCAACCCCTGGCTGCGCGGCGCTCCAAATCCAGCGCGGTCTGCGGCCGGACGCCCGCAGCCCCAGCTCCGCGATGTTGTGAGTCAGCGGCCACAGCGCTGGGATACCAGCGGGGAGCGGGCAATGCCTTACCGGGTCGCCGTGCGGTAAGCTCTGGAGCGCTGTGGCCGCCGACTCCCAACATCGCGGAGCTGGGGCTGCGGGCGTCCGGCCGCGGGCCGCGATGGATTTGGAGCGCCGCACAGCCAGGGGTAGAGTTGCCGGGGTTGGAGCTACAACCGGCGCAGCCCACGGACGGACGCCTGCAGCCCCAGCTCCGCGACGTTGGGAGTCGGTGGCCACAGCGCTCTCGAGCTTACTGCACGGCGACCCGTTAAGGCATTGCCCGCTCCCCGCCTCTCGGAACTTTTCGGTTTCTGGAACTCCGGATAAAAGTTTGTGCACCTGTATTGTTTCTATATACTGGAAATACAATGCTCTGATTATCTTACAGATTAATAAATAACTAGCTCCATTTATATTTAAAAAAACAGAATGGACTGGTTCAATGCCTAGAATTTTAATTTCCAATGAGTTATTTCTCTTCTTTCACACAATTACACAAATTCATGCTCTTGCAGTGTCAGTGTCCCATGCCACTCCCCTGCAGCTTTTCTATTCAGAAGCCGGGGGGGGGGGGGGGGGGGGGGGGGGGGGGGGAGGGGGGATACACAACAGGGGGGTAAAAGATACACAACAGCCCTGTAACTCACACAGAAGATGCCAAATGCCAACATCTGAAATAAACCTTGCCAGCAACTGCCAGGAAAAATATTTTCCAACATTTACAGATGTGAACATTACAGACAACATCAGCATTTATTGTCCATTATTGGGTGATGAATTCCTGCTCACACTAACAACAGCATAAAATCGTCATAAATTGTTGATACTCCAGCACTGATCCTTTTGACATGTCAAGAGTCAAGAATCAAGTGTGTTTTATTGTAATATGTCCCGAACGGGACAATGAAATTCTTATTTGCTGCAGCACAATTGAATATGTGAATATGTAAACATAGCACATAACAGGGGAAGATAATAAAAGAAAAAGTTCAATAAATCACAAATATAGTGCAATAATAATATAGTCTTTTGCATTTCAGAGCTCAGATCTTATTCGTTGTTGTGTTTAATAGCCTGATGGCTGTAGGGAAGAAGCTGTTCCTAAACCTGGACGTTACAGTTTTCAGGCTCCTGTACCTTCTTCCTGATGGCAATGGTGAGATGAGTGTGTGACCAGGATGGTGTGGGTCCTTGATGATTCTGGCTGCCTTTTTGAGGCAGTGACTAGGATAGATACCTTCAATGGTGGGGAGGTCAAAGCCAGTGATGGACTGGGCAGTGTCACAACATTTTGTAGTCTTTTTCGCTCCTGGACGTTCAAGTTGCCAAACCAGACCACGATGCAACTGGTCAGAATGCTCTCTTCCGTGCACCTGTAGAAATTTAGGAGAATCCTCTTCGACATGCCGAATCGCCGTATTCTTCTCAAGAAGTAGAGTCGCTGCTGTGCCTTCTTTATAATTGCATCGGTGGGCTGGGTCCAGGAAAGATCTTCAGAAATATGCACACCCAGGAATTTGAAGTTCTTGACCATCTCCACCATCATCCCATTGATATGAACAGGATTGTGGGTCCTCATCCTTCCCCTACCAAAGTTTACAATCAGTTCCTTGGACTTACTGATGTTGAGAGCCAGGTTGTTGTGCTGGCACCATTTGGTCAGTCGGTCGATCTCACTTCTATACTCTGACTCATCCCCATCTGTGATTTGGCCAACCACAGCAGGGGGTTGAGCACACAGCCTTGAGGTGCTCCCGTACTAATTGTTACTGAGGATGAAGTGGTTCCTCCAATTCGAACAGACTGTGGTCTGTGGATGAGGAAGTCGAGGATCCAATTGCAGAGGGATGCGCAGAGGCCCAGTTCCGTGAGCTTGGTAACCAGCTTGGAAGGGATGATGGTATTAAACGCCGAGCTATAGTCTATAAGCAACAGCCTGATGTCAGTGTTTTTATTGTACAAGTGGCCCAATGCGGAGTGGAGTGCCTGTGAAATTGCATCCTCCGTTGACCTGTCGTGGCGGTATGCGAACTGTAGTGGGTCGAAGTTCTTGTCGAGGTAGGAGTTGTTGAGCACCATAATCAACTTCTCAAAGCACTTCACCACCACAGACGTCAGTGCCACTGGTTGATAGTCATTGAGGCACGTCACCTTACTCTTCTTGGGCACCGGTATTATTAATGCCCTCTTAAAGCAGGTGGGAACCTCAGACCTCAGGAGAGGTTGAAATTGTTCGTAAAAACCAGTTAGTCTGCACAGGTCTTGAGAACTCGACCGGGTATACCATTAGGTCCAGGCACTTTTCGAGGGTTCAGCCCACTGAAGGATCTTCTGACGTTGGCCTCTGTGACTGTGACTGTAATACCATCAGGGCGAATGGGGGCTTGGGAAGGCACATCAGCGTTCTCCCTATCGAACCGTGCGTAGAACGCTTTGAGCTCGTCAAGGAGTGATGTTTCTCTGTCGTTTGAGCTGCCTTCTGATTTCGCCTTGTAGGAAGTGATGGCATTCATGCCCTGCCACAGTTGGCGAACATCCTTCTCATCATCCAGCTTAGATCAGAAGTCCTTTTTGGCCTTTTTGATGGCCTTACCAAGGTCGTATCTGGACTACTTATAGACCTCTGCATCGCCCGACCTGAATGCCCAGGATCTGGCCTTCAGAAGAATGCGGTTCATCCAAGGCTTCTGGTTAGGAAACACTCGGAAGGTTTTTGTTGGAACGCAGTCCTCTACACATTTCCTTATGAAGTCCGTAACCACTGTGGCGTATTCATTCAGGTCTGTTGCTGAGTCCCTGAACATTGCCCAGTCTACAGACTCCAAGCAGTCCTGGAGTTGTTCCTCTGCCTCCCCTGACCAGCTCTGTGCAGTCCTCACCTCTGGGGGTGCTTTCTTCAGTTGCTGCCTGTATGCAGGAAGAAGCAGCACCTCGGATTTTCCGAAGTGAGGGCGAGGGATAGAACGATAGGCGTCTTTGATGGTCCTGTAGCAGTGGTCAAGGGTGTTTGATCTTCTAATGCTGCAGGAGATATGTTGGTGGAAGCTAGGGAGCGATTTCTTCAGGTTGGCTTCGTTGAAGTCCCCGGCTACGGTGGTAAACACCTCGGGGTAGGCTGTCTGGTGCTTGTTGACCATGGCGTGCAGCTCCTCCAGTGCCAGACAAACGTCTGCTTGGGGTGGGATGTAGACCGCGGTCAGGATGATGAGGCGAATTCCCTCAGTAGGTAGAAGGGACGGCACTTCACAGCTAGGTGTTCCAGGTGCTGAGAGGAGGAGTTAGACAGAACTACCATGTCTGAGCACCACGAAGAGTTGACCATGCGGCAGACACCCCCTCCTCTCCCTTTCCCAGATGCCTGCGTACGGTCCACATGGTGGATGGAGAAATCTTCAGGCTGGACTGCTGAGTCTGGGGAGCTGGGGTTGAGTCATGTCTCTGTGAAACAGAACACGGAGCATTCCCTCAGCTCCCTTTAGCAAAGCAGCCTTAAGACCTCCACTTTGTTTTCTAGTGACTGTACGAAGGCTAGTAGGATAGTAGGGAGAGGGGGCCGAAGTCCCATGCACTTCAGTCTTGCGTGTAGTCCTGCCCGACTACCGCGTTTCCGTATTCCATGAAGGCTTCCTCGGTGTTTACAGGTACAGTACTTGCGAGTCTCCACGAGGTCGGGGATTCCCCTGCAATCAGGAATTCCCTTACAGTCGGCACCTCCAGCTCCGTTGCTGTTGGGAGATCCTGCCCGCCAGCCTCTATTCGGGACTCCATGAAGGCCTTCCCGGTGTTTACAGGTACTGCACTTACTGTACCTGCGTGCCTCCGTGAGGTCGGGGATTCCCTCCAATCTGCAATTCCCTCACAGTCACTACCTCCAGGAGATCACAGTAGCACTAATGCATTTAAATGCGTTAGCAGCTCGCTACTTACATCGCTGATCTCTGCAGATTATTTTATACAGGGGAGCTCAGAAATACTATATTTGAAGATTATCTGTCGTGCAGCTGGCAAAACTTTGCCCCAGGTAGGCGCCATCTTACAGTCTCCCCATACACTAGTGACCTATCTAAGAATGTTCCAATTGTGTTTCCCTTTAGTCAATTGCCAATCCATGCATTCTCATTTTGTGCAATAATCTTCTCAGTAACATCATTTTGAAAGCTTCTAAGAAATCCATGTACACTACATCAAAGGGTTATTTGTTTGTCACGCTGTTTGTTACATCCTCAGAGATTATCTTCTCAAGTAGGATCCATTTTTGCACAAGGCTTGTAAAAAAAGTTTGTTTTTGATTTAGCACTGGTTATAACTAGTTCTTAAAATTATTGACTTTTAAGACCTACGGACATTATTAGCTTGGTTTGGTTTGAATTGACCCAAGGAAGCATCCAGCAGAAGACTCAGATTTAGCTTCTGATATGACTCTCAAATACTGACTATTGCTTATGACGTGTTAAGGACTCTGTAGGAACAAAATAAATTTCAAAAATGATATTTCCTGACACTCTCAGGCAGCTTGAACAATAAAAAGTTAATCAAAATTATGGGCATTTCATTTGATGGTGGCATTGGTGACCCAATATATATTTTGATTTCAACTTGTGTACCTTCAACTTGCTTGCATTCATATTTCAATAAATACCACATCGCAGAAGGAAGCAGCAATCAGCAACATTTATTTGTATAAGTGTGAAATAATAAATTAAATTCCGATTTGTATTTTCTCTAAAACGGTCTTTGTATTAACATGATTCAGAACATCCACCCTTTGTTTCTTGAAGAGATAGCAAATCAAATTTTAAACATTCATGCAGGTTTCCTCAAACCAATAGACCACTCTTATGCGGGATGCCATGTACAACTTGTGATGGACAACAACCAAACCACAAGCTATAGTTCTATTTAAACCATAAAATAATGCACAAAAGAACCCTTGTGACCTTGTCCATCTTTCTGACATATCTTTACATCCAAAATTGTTCTAAGGAAAAAAACAATCTGTTTTTCAGACAATGGAATTCTTGAATTTATGTTTGTTTATGTTGAGGCTTTATTTGTTTAAATACTTCTGTAATTTGATATTAATTGTATATAATGAATCAAAATCTAACAGGGATAACAACCTCCTCCATGATTTTGTATCACTGGTTCAGAACAATGATATTGAGATTGCAATCTATATTACTAAATCTCTGATCTTGACCGCTTTTGGCCGACTGTGCTGAGATTTCCGAGAGAACGCCGCCACCTACGGCCGTCATTTTTGGCCACCTCGCTCAGAGCCCCCCCCTCCCTCAGCCGTGTGAGTGTGGAGGACTTTTTCCGTCGATGAAAAATGGGAGAGATATTAATGTTTTTACAAAATTCCCCATTCTCTCTGCTGCCCCCGCTGGCGGCAGGGGGAGGGACTATAAAACCAGGAAGTGTCGTGCCTCATTCAGTCTCTGCCAGACCAGGAAGTGAGAAGGTCACGGCTCTCTGAGCTGCGAATAATACTGAACGCACGTCTACTCCACAGTGAGTCGCCTGTAAAGTGGCTGCAGCCCTTTTTTTATCAAGTTTGTGTTCACAAAATAAATTTTGGTTGTCGGGTGTCTGCAGCCCAATTGTTTGCCTCTCCTTTTTGACAAGTTTGTGTTCTCAACATGAATTTTGGTTGTTGCGTGTCTGCAGCCCAATTGTTTGCCTTGCCTTTTTATTAACAAGTTTGTGTTCACAAGATGAATTTTGGTTGTCGGGTGTCTGCAGCCCAATTGTTTGCTTCACCTTTTTGACAAGTTTGTGTTCGCAAAATGAATTTTGGTTGTTGGGTAGCTGCAGCCCAATTGTTTGCCTTGGCTTGGCTTTTAAAATCGTTGCAACAGTTGGATGCCTGCCCAAGCATCCATACAGCGCACAATGTCTATACTAGCCCTCTGGAAACCAGCCCGCAACACCCATACTAGAGCAACAGACTGCCCCCCCTGTACTGGCGAGCAGTATTGGAATTGGTGGAGAGGTGGAATATTGCGTGGGTGACCAGCCCTCCGTGTGATGCTGGGACCACTTAGTCTAGTTATTTATAAACACAACTTAAGTTTCCAAAAAATAATGTTCACAGCAAGAACTTGCAGAATACTCAAAATGTTTGCATCACCAGAGAAAAGAAAACCATTCGTACCCATAATTGGTTTAGGTCAATTGGCCTCTTACTTCAACTTGCTATTTTTTCTCAATGCAAGCCGTACATCTACAATAACATACAAATTAAGACTACTATTATTCAGATTGGTTGAGTGTTTCTACCTATGTTTGTGTCATATTTACTCTATTATGAATTCTGGCAAGATGGTCAAAAAATTATAACAAATAACAAGCAACTTTCATCAACACATCGGTGTCACACAAAAATCTGACGTACCCAAATAAACAATAAGAAATCATATGAACCTGCAAATGGTTAAGAACTATTTTTGTCGATTATCTCCTCAGGTTCCCTAAATGCTACTAAGTAAATAACAGATGGGACGAGTGTAGATGGGACATCTTGTCGGCATGGGCAAGGTGGGTCAAATGGCTTGTTTCCATACTCTATGACAAGTTGGGGCAAAGGGACTGTGTACTATAGCTCCAAAACTCTAAATGTATCACCTAGCCAGACAGATCAAAAAAATATGCCAAGGTGGTTGCATTATTAAGCACTAGTTGTGACACTATTACATTTTGCTCCAGCGTTGCGATATTTGGAGGATAATGAAAAAAACTAAAACAAACATTGGACAAAGAGAGAATGGAAATCATAAATCATTTCAGTCAGACTAGTAGGTAGACAAAAATGCTGGAGAAACTCAGCGGGTGAGGCAACATCTATGGAGCGAAAGAATAAGTGACGTTTCGGGTCGAGACACCTCTCCAGACTAGTAATCAATTTTCAGAACAAAATTTTGTTCTTCGAGTAAAATTATAAATAGTTTTCATGCAATCATAATTGTACTTGGGTTTAGGGAATACTTCATTCGAGGCCTAAAGGACTCTGACAGCATTTGTAGATTTACACACAAGAATATCACCCTCCACAAAAAAAAGTTACATTTTATCATAGTTTGGCCATGACTGTGCTACCACCAAAGATTATATATATAAAATCTTCACTTAGTCTCCCACATATGCTTTCTTGTATTAACACACATTCTTCGGCACGCTCAATTAATGCAAAACAGCTAGAGAAATCGCAACAAAAAAAACACAATATGCAAATTATGTACAGGCAGTCCTTTAGTGATGTTAGGGTTCTGTTCCTGCGATTTTCTGCTGGGTAGGACACATCTGTTTTCCACAGTAATCCATGTCACATCACTCTACTGATCCATACTATAACTCTCACATTTCGTTGAATAATTACTCTCACACTACCCTTAATTAAACTAATGGAACATATACGGTGTTCAGTCATTCATGAATACCTTGAAACATTTTACTATTATTATTCCCAGTTTAAAAAATACAGTGGCTTAAAATGGCTTAAAAATACTATAAAAATGTATGGGAGTTGGATTTCCTTGTCAGGTTATTCTGAACATGGGGAGCTCCTGTATAAATGGTCAACAGATGTTCCTCAAATTTCTTTGACCATAAATATTAGAAAAATGAAAATTTAGCTATTGCGATGCATTATCAGTACTTACAGGGTTTGTGCGAGCATTTCACTTCTAGGAAACTTCCATTACTGTGTCCCTGTTCCCATGGAGCACAGTGATGCTTTTGCCACAAACATCTGATACCCGGGCCAGTATTTATGCAAAGATCTTCACTGAAAGCCTCACAGTTTGGAGGCTTATATACAAGGACATCATTCAAAAGCATACTGGAGAAGCCTCCAAACACATACATCGATCTGGAAGGAAAAATAAGTTACTATCTTTCCCAAAGTAATAAATGTTAATAATTTAACCTCACCCAAAGTCATGAAGCAATATGGCAATCTCCCTCAGAGTAATAGGGTTTAAATATCTTTTATTCCACCGGTTATACTTTTATATCCAACAATGAATAATAAATTTAAATGCTGCTTGCTTCAACACTGACTTGACTGCCAAGTGGTTTGAAGTAGATGCCCCAACACCCTTTCATCCAGAAAACAAATAAAACAGCAAACCGTACAGGTGTAGAAACATCATTTGTAAAAACACTTTTTAATAAAGTGAAAGTTTGAAGATTTCTCTTCCCAAATTAATGGCCTAGTGATGTTTCCTCTCACTTGATTTGCGAACAATTTCAATCAGGTTTTTCAAAAGTTTGCGATGATCGCCAGAGGAAATTGTATATCAAAAGAGCGATGTACTTACCCGTTGCTGACAACTGCCGAATGCCCAAACCTATTGAGATCGCGATGCAAATTGGGTTTTGGAAGAACATTCCATTCATCGCAAGCTAGATAAAAAGAGCACAGATAATATTTATAGCTACTGGAAAACATAAAAGTGAATGGCAAATTACTTTGCAAATAGAAAAATAATTTGGCAACATTTACTTCTGTTTGCTTACTAAAAACAAATATGAAATAGAAAGTACTGAAGCTCTTAAAACATTGCAAGTAGAAGAGCGGATGAAACAAAAAAAATCACTGGTTAAGAGAAGACTTATCAATGCATGAATTATCATGTCGTAACAGAGGAAAATAAATCTCAATATCTTCATAAATGAAAATGATCATTTCTTTAGATGTGGGCTTATGGAAGCCTCGCATTTATTTCAGAGCGGATGAAACAAAAAAAAAAGATCCCGGCAGTCACTGGTTAAGAGAAGAGGTGTACTGACTTATCAATGCATGAATGCCCACCATTCATGTCGTAACAGAGGAAAATAAATCTCAATATCTTCATAAATGAAAATGATAATTTCTTTAGGTGTGGGCTTATGGAAGCCTCGCATTTATTTCATAGTAGGTTTCATAATAAATCTGCTTCCAAAAAATTATTAGCTTCTAATGTATTTTGCATAAGACAAGTCATTGTTCGAACCAGGCAGTCTTTTCTTTATAAGCAAATGCAACTTGGTAGACTTTACCATATATATAACCAATTCAGAGCTACACCCAAGAATTGATAAATTGAACTATGGCATAAATAAATAATTTTAAAATTGGAAATCCAGCTGTTATATATATTTTAGTTCGTAGTTCTCGACAGATCTCGACTTTGAACAGTATAACAGATATTTGGTTTTAATCTTTTAAAATAATTTACAATAAAAGAGTATTGTTCAAAATCATTCAGATCGTTAACATTTATCTTTTCATAGTTTACAGCTAATAATGGACCAATTTCATTTGTCAACCTCAAAATGGATATGTAAATGTATTTCCATATTGTTGGGCATGTCCCACATGCGATTTTTTAGCGACTGTCAAGTTGCCGGTAGTCGCCTGAAATACCGGCAACTGGAGCGGCGACAAACACACACACACACACACACACACACGCTTCCTTCACCAGCTCATTATGTAGGCGGGGGACAGGGCAAGCGGGGAGGAGTGCTGTCTAAAAATTTCACACGGTGCAAAGCCAAGGTGAAACAGGCACACACCGCGATGAACAGGAAGGTTGGCACTGTAAAAAGACGGCTAAAGCACAGTGTACGGTAAGTCCTTTAAAAGAGGAGGGGAGAGGGGGGAGGATGAGGAAGAAGCAGTGGAGACAACTTTTAAGAAGCCAGAGATACACGGCTGTGAAGTTCAGCGGACATTTAGCATTGCCGGTCGGTTATCCTTGGTTCTGAAAACTACTGCTTACCTTTTTTTTCCCAATAAGCCAGTGAAATTCACCGGTCAGCACTGGCTACAGCCTACGAGAACCTCCGAGAACCTTCCACCTCCTGGCAACCCACTAGGACCTCCTGTTGACCCACCTACGGCTCGAGAATTCTCGCTACTCTCCATAGCGGTTTCATTCTAGTCGCCGCTAATTTCTCAACATGTTGAAAAATTCATGGCAACCATAATGCGGGAACTCCTCATGACCATGAAGGCGACTCCCCGGCAACCACCCGAGAACATGTGGCGACCATGTGGCGACTGCATAGTCTCCTGCCGTCCCCAAAAAAGTCGCCTGAGTTTAGTTTAGAGATACAGTGCGGAAACACCGGTCCACCGAGTCCACACCGACCAACGATCCTCACACATTAACACTACCCAATACACACTAAAGCCAATTTACATCAAACCAATTAACGTACAAACCTGTACGTCTTTGTAGTGTGGGAGGAAATCTCAGAGAAAACCCACGCGGCCATGGGGAGAATGTACAAACTCCGTACAGACAGCATCCGTAGCCGGGATCGAACCCGGGTCTCCGGCGCTGCAAGCGCTGTAAAGGGCCTGGCCCACTTTCACAATTTTATCGGGGACTGCCAGCACCCGTCATATTTGCAGCAGGTTGCCGAAAATTTTCAACATGTTGAAAATTTTCAGCGACCTGCTGTGACTATGACAGGTGCCAGCAAGTCGCCGAAAAAATTGTGTAAGTCTACCACTGCCTGGAAAATAATCAATGGCTCAACTTCCACTGAGAAAGAGAATTCCAAAGACTCGTTGTTATACGAGAATTTCACTGAACAGTCTGTGACCAATAGCGCTATGTTTAAAGCCCATAGTACACAAGCTGGTAGCGCTATTTTTAGAACCCATAGCGCTGCAGCTGACAGCTCTTCGTTTAAATTCCCACACGTTAAACTGACAGCACTCTGTTTAAACCTGGAGCGGGACAGGCAGCGACTCTGGAGAGAAGGAATGGGTGACGTTTCTGGTCAAGACCCTTCTTCAGACTGAACTGAACTCCGTATTTATAATCCGTATTTAACAACACAAAATCAAACATCCGTATTCTAATTGTATTTCCATATAAAATACGGAAAATCCGTACCATTTGGCAGCTCTGTATAATGGACCAAAGGGAGTTGGGGGGGGGGGGGGGGGGGGGGGGGGGGGGTATAATGGGGGGGGGGGTGGGGGGGGGGGGGGAGGGGGATGGTGTCCCATTATTGTTGATTGTCCACTATAACAGTAAGGGATTATTATTGTACAAATCATAGAGACACAACTGCAGATGCTGATTAATACACAAAAAGACACAATGTGCTGAAGTAACTCAGCAGGTCAGGCTGGAGAACATGGATGGGTGACCTTTTTTCAGACTGACAACACTGAACCTTCTTCAGACCGACAATATTCTCACACAATATTGATTCCTTCAAGGTGGCGGCTGTGGCAGATGGAGCAGAGTGCCGGTGAGCAGACTATGTGCTCATCTCCCACACCTCAGAGACGCTCTGGAGGCTCTGAGGTCGGCTACAGGATGTGACCCGGCGCATGGAGACTGAGCGGTGAATGTGGGAGATGAGTGATGGCGTGTCTGTGCATCGATGTGTCCATGTAGTGGGGCCACAGGAAGCCCTGGAGGCCCCGTAAAGGTTGGATGAGCGTGTGGATCGGACAATGGCCTACAGCAACGTGCAGCAGTGGAGAAAAGTACCAATGTCATAGCCAGGGCAGGCTAAGCCCTGAAACTTCAATTCCCCTTCATGACAACAGGCCTTTATGGCCATTAAGACTACATTTTAAAGAACTTTGAAACGTGAAGGATACGAGATGGCGCCCAAATTATGGCAAATGGTGTGTCGTACCTCAGTGTAATGTATTATTCTTAGACTGTTGTACTTGGGTATGACTGTGCTTATGATTTTACTGAATTACATAATTAGCACAAGAACAGGTCTTATGGCCCACAATGTCTGTGCTAAATATGATGCCAAGACCAACTCTTATCTGCCTCCACGTAATCCATATATCTCCGTTTCCTGCCTATCAATGTACCTATACAAAAGTCTCTGAAATAACACTATCTTAACTGTCTCAACCACCACCCCTGGCTGCAGGTTCCAGGCACTCACCACCCTCACCACCCTCCGTGTAATTAAACTTGCCCTGCACATCTTTTTTAAACTTTGTCCCTCTTACCTTAATGCTATGCCCTCTGATATTTGATTTTTCCATCCTGAGAAAAGGTTCCGACTATCACTTGTATACAAAAAAAAAATAATAATTACACATAGGTACATGTGACAATAAAGTACTATTTAACCATTATGACAATGATTAAAACAAACCCACTTGGTGGAGCAAAAGCATCTTTATTGGTATGGAAATCTTGGACCGGGTTCAGACCGAGACCGCTCAAGAATGAAATTAGAAACCACCCTTTCAATTAAAGAGTGATCAAACTTTGCAACATTCTTACACAAAAGGCCATTGCTACATGTTCAAAAGTTAATTCCAACAGTGATGGATTTCTGCAACGCAAGTAATTAAGGGATACAAGGCAAATCTTTGGATATAGAGTGATGCAACACCTCAGCCTTGGCCGAACAAAAATGACAGTAGAAACTCAGAGGTAAAAGCCCTGTTCTTACATTGTAATAAATATCTTTGTCAGATGGCCTGAAGCAGTTCAAAGAAACAGCTCACCACCACATTCTTAAAAGCATATCAGGGAAAGGAAATAAATCTTCTCCTTTTATGTAATGAGTAAAAAAGTCGATACTCTCAGATATAATTTTCCTGAGACAAATAATAGAACTTAGTTTTAAAATGCAGATAATTACACAGGAAAAAAGGTCCAATTCCCTTGCATAAGAATTTTACATGGCTAATGAAATGCAGTGTAACTGACTGTGCTGTTTGGAACCAACATGAAAATTAACTTTAACGAGCTTCAATAATGGAAGTCGCAGCACAGAAATCTAATTTTAAGCTATTATCTCATCTTGCATAAGAAAAAGGTGACAGTCAAAATCCAAAATTTCCAATTCAGAACATTAGTTGATTATTGAATCTGTTAAGGTATAAATTGTGGAAACAGGGTCAGCATCAAGGGCACTCAATATTAAACACAATTTACAAATGATCACATCTTAATACATATCACTATAAATGGGTTTGGAAAAAAATTAAATATTTCAGATCTGCCACTGAATTTTCTTCAGAAACCCTACCATTTAGAGGATTTTGGAATGTAATTACAAGACAATTAGATGCATGTTACATAATGCATGCACTGTCAAAATTAAATAAATGCTCGGTGGCTAATGGGATTGGGTATTACAATTAATGAAGTTTTTGCCAAAGTGTGCAGGAGTAATAAAGACTAAATCAGCTAAGTGGTTTCTCACCACATACCCTTTGGATAAAACAACGTGCTTAGAGAGTTTTTTTCCCTATTTATCACCTGCACAAGTACGGCAAGGATAGATACAAAATGCTGGATTTACTCAGCGGGCAGGCAACATAACCAGACAAAAGTAAAAGTTCAGGTCGAAACCCTTCTTCAGACTGAGTCTGAAAAAGTGTCTTGCCCCGAAACATCACCTATTCCTTTTCCCCAGAGATGCTGCCTGACCCATTTATATACTCTAGAATTTTGTATCTATCTTTGGTGTAAACCAGCATCTGCAGTTCCTTCCGACACAAATGCAGTGAGATACACGAGCAATGAAAGCCTTGTTTGCCACAGCATAGACTCACACAACATTAAAAACAATTATTCATAAATTATCCAATACAGCAAAAAGACAAAGAACGTGCAAAAAAACAAAAAATGTGTGCAAAACACAATTAGAAAACAAGTCCTTGGTAGTGCAAGAGGTAGCCCGTAGTGTTCCATTGCCAAGCTAGGATTATCCATTGCTTAGGTAGGATTAGGGTTGTGCAGTTCAATTCAAGAAACTGATGGTTGTAAGAACCTGAACCTGGCGATGTGGGGCTTTAAGCTTCTGTACCTCCAGCTCAAAGGTAGCAAGAGGAATTGCTTACCAGACCATGACACGGTACCCGAACGGGATGTCAAAGGATGAGAAGTCGAAGCCAAGGTACCGAAAGTAAATCACGCTGAAAATCCAAGATACCGAAAGTACATCACGCCGAAAGGACACGAAGCTGAAAGTACATCACGCCGAAAGGATACAACCTGAATGGACACCACGCCTCAAAGACAAGATGCAGAACGGACATGCCGTCAAAAAGCTGCCGAACGGACGTGACATCTCCGGGGACATTGGTCCACACCTTGTCAGTCATCGACAAAGGTCAGCGATTGGTCAGACCCCCATGCAGATCACGGCTGAGGGGGGGGGGCCGGGGGGGGGGGGGGGGTAGACAGGAGGATGGGGGGGGTCAAGGAGGAGGATGGGGGGGGGGGGGACGGAGGGGGGGGGTAAGGGAGGATGGGGGGGGGGGGGGGTGGGGGGGGGAGCTTGAGCTTGCTTTGTAAAATGATGGCAGTGACTCCAAGCTGCTGCGATTGCGATTGAGAGGCGTTTTGACATCATGTTTGTTCCCCGTCAGATTTTAAAGCGAAAAACAATCTGACGCCGAACTCGCATGAAGCCGAAATGATAAATAGGCATGAAACACTTTTAAAAAATCTATAGTTGCTGCAAGAATTGTTGCACCTTATTACATTTTGAAATAGTTAAATTGTTGAACCTTATACGTCTCCTGGGCCGGGATTGGTCCGACATCTTGCGCATCCATCACATCACTGCCTCTGTGGCAATCGGAGCAGCTTGGAGTCACTGCCACAATTTTACAAACGCAAGCTCGAGCCGCCCCCCCCCCCCACACCCACACCCACCGGTCATTCCCTTCCCACCCCACTAATTCTCTCTGCAGTCAGGCCACCAATGAAAACCTGATAGTAATATCTGATGGTACCTGATGGTACCTGATATCCCAACTTTCCTTTTCTGAACTCAATAATTAGTTTGTTTGGTTCTGCTGACATTGACAAAGAGATTGCTGTTGTTGCACCAATCAACCAGGAGTTCTCTTTCCTATTAATGTCTTTTTTTAAAGCAAGTGGGAACCTCAGACTACCAAGTGAGAGGTTGACGATGTCTTTGAATACTCCAGCCAGTTAGTCCACATAGATCTTTAGCACTTGGTCACATATGCAACTGCGTTGGACACGTGGCGTGGATTCACACTTGGATTCTCTGATGTTGGATCCATAGATCGAGATCACAGGATTATTGGTGGTTATGAGGGCTCATGGTGATTGGTCATCATTCTCCCTCTCAAAGCATAGAGGGCATTGAGTTCATGTTGAAGTTATGCGCCGTAGCCACTTATGGAACCTGGTCTCACCTTGAAGAAAGTAATATTGCTCAAGCCCTATCGAGTGAGCCTCTGTGACTCGAGCATGGTCAGAATTGTCTCTTTGTGCTTGCATTTGTCTTCAAAGGGACATAACTCGATTTCAGTCCTAAACTCCACAGATCCAGCCTTCCACAGATTTCAAATCTCCTGGTGAATCCAAGGCTTCTGGTTGAGGATGATTTGGAAGGATTTTGTAGGTACCTGTTCATCCGCCCCTTTCTTTGTGAAGTCAATGACAACACTGGCATATTCATTAATGGTCCACCAATGAATTCTTGAACATGGCCCAGCCCACCGATTTAAAGCAGTCAAGATCCGCCACATCCAGATGCCACAATGAATTTATCACGAAG
Source organism: Leucoraja erinaceus (assembly GCF_028641065.1). NCBI lineage: Eukaryota > Metazoa > Chordata > Chondrichthyes > Rajiformes > Rajidae > Leucoraja > Leucoraja erinaceus. The sequence goes on along the minus strand of NC_073391.1, from coordinate 23,452,873 downwards.
CAGCAGACATTGCCACCGTTTCCTTCACCGGACATCCTGATGGTGGTTGGATAAATGCTTGGTCTGGAGCACAAGTGTCCAGAAAGTTTGGGGTGGGGGTGATGAACCATGTATCTGTGAAAGAGCACACAGCAGTCCCTCACGTTCCTCTCATACAGCAGCCATGCATTGACCAGAAGGATGCTGGATGGGTGGGGGGTTGTCACATGTCCCAATACTTCAGTCTTACCTGAAGGCCTCCACAGCAGCCATGTTTGGTCAATGGAGGCCCTGACATGGAATAGAATAAACAGACCAGGCCTGATGTCCTTTACTGGTTATCTTCTCCTCAAAAGCCAGGTTCACAAATGTCAGAACGCAAATAGTGGGATGGATCTGGAAATTGACCAAGGAGATGGAGGTTTGGGAGGGGTAGGTTGACAAGCTAGAGGAGGATCAGCAGGCTGCATGGCTCAGGCTTAGGGGGATGAAGATCAGGCCTGGGAGGGCACACTCATGCTCAAGGGAGCCAAGCTCACACACAAGGGAACCAAGCTCAAGCCCAATTAGGCCAAGCTCAGGTAAATGGGGAGTAAGGTCAGAATGACAGGCTCCTGTAGATGCAAGAGGCAGCCACACCAAATTATGGAGGCATGAAGGAGACTTTTCTCCACAGAGAAAACGTTTCTCCTCCCACTCCTCTCTCCAAGCCATGCACCCTTGAATGTCTATTAATTACTTGGGCAAGATGTACAAAGTAAAGTTTGCAAATGTAAAGCTAAGTAGCATGAGAGCCAATGAGCTGTGTGGTAAGAGACTTCCATAGACATAGACCAGCTTCATGGACAGACTAGATTCTAGTAATGTAAGTATGCATGATATAGAATTCACTGCCTGCAAAGGCAATGAGAAAATAAATTGGTGCCTTTAAAATTAATTTATTTGGGAAAATGGAGAAACAATGATTGGCAAGGCCATGGGTATATAGCAGGAAAATTGGATTGACAGGATTACTCTACTTGGATCCAAATAATCTCCTTCCATGCTTTCATGATCACCAAGGCCTTGAAAAATGTTGATCCTTATTGGAGGTCTCATTGCATTTTTAATTGGAATATGCAACAAAATTAATCTAACAACATATTTAGCATTACAAATGTAGTGTATGCAAGGGGTTAACCTGCATTTCCAGTTCTGACAAATCTCCAAGAACAATAGGCTGGTAATAGTTCCAGACAATAATCAAAATTGTTTACGAAAAGCTGATAAAATAATGCTAACTCTTTACATGTCATTCAGTCCGTTGATCTTTATTCATTATTCAGCTGAAGTATCTGCCAGTCTGTGGAGTACAGAGTTTTCAGCAACAATCATCATTCTGCATGACATTTACGGGAGGAACAAAAACTAGAGTGGGCAGCAAAGTATTTCTCCAAGGAACTTCCATCTGGATGGTAATGAAATGACAAATGCCAAGAAATTCAAATGTTGGCAAGCAATGAAGAATTCTGACATCAACTTCAAATACCTGCTAGCAAGGATGATATTCACAACAAAGACTTACAAAATGTCGAGGCTATGCACTGCGAAAATAAACCTTGTTCTGTCCACGCAGCTATTTCCAAAACAGTGATTTCCATCCAAGACATCAAGAGCTTCACAGTTAACCATCTGATTACTTGTGTTGTCTGTTTTAGAGTTTATACATTCTCCTTGTGACCATGTGGGTTTTCACCCAGAGAGTTGTGAATCTGTGGAATTCTCTGGCTCAGAAGGCAGTGGAGGACAATTCTCTGGATGCTTTCAAGAGAGTTAGATAGAGCTCTTAAAGATAGCGGAATCAAGGGATATGGGGAGAAGGCAGGAACGGGGTACTGATTGTGGATGATCAGCCATGATCACAATGAATGGACCTACTGTCTATTGTCTATTGTTTTATGCTGAAGCCTATTGATTATTATGTTTAATGAAGGAGCAACAGAGATTCCCGCTCTTTCGACATTAGAGATACAGCGTGGGAACAAGTCCTTCAGCCCACCGAGACCACATCGTCCAGCTATCCCCATACAGTAACACTATTCTACACACGAGGATCAATTTAACAATTTTACCAAAGCCAATTAACCGACAAACCTGTACGTCTTTGGAGTGTGGGAGGAAATCGGAGCGCTCAGAGAAAACCCACATGGTCACAGGGAGAACGTATAAACTCCGTACAGACAGCACCGTAATCTCTTAATTGACAGAGACATAGGCTTCTAAGAGGTCAAGTCCAAGTCCAGTGGTCAACCCTATTCTATTTAGACTTATGAAGTTATTGCAAGGTGAAGATCATGTCAACGTGCCTCTTGGTGAACAGAATCTGCATTGGTACTTTGGAAGAGCTCTTCAGCCAGTGGGTAGAGAAAGCCAAAGATAATTCTCCTAGTAGCTTACCCTGTGGCTCCTTTCAGTGTCACAGGTCCCATGTTTGCACTCTTTTTCTCAACATGAGAGATCATGACTTTATACAAGTTTGTATGTTAATTGTATTCTGTAAATTGTAAAACAAATGTCCCTACTGTGTAGGATAGTGCTAGAGTACAGGGTGATCACTGGTCGGCACGTTGTTGGTGGGCTGGAGGTTCTAATTCCGCACTGTATCTCTAAAATCTAAATACTTTCCCTCATATTATTAAATACATCAGCAAGGACTCTTGTCCATTATATCCTTCAGACTTTTAAAGCTTTTGCTGGCTGAGGTGGCAATATTGTGGCAATAGCATGGTGTGAAATAGAATTAAGGGCATATTAATTACAGACAGTCATGATTAGGAACATTTCTAAAGTGTTTCTTCAACTTAGTGTTAATTGCCTCGCTGCTGAGATAAGCTCCCCTCCTTTGACTCATAGTAAAACATGTCCTTGAGTTACACAAAAATGCTGGAAAAACTCAGCGGGTGCAGCAGCATCTATGGAGCGAAGGAAATAGGCAACGTTTCGGGCCAAAACCCTTCTTCAGACTGATAGGGGGTGGAGGGGAGAAGGAAGGAAAAAGGAGGAGGAGGAGCCCGAGGGCTGAGGGATGGGAGGAGACAGCATGGGGACTGAGGAAGGGGAGGAGATAGCTAGGACTAACAAAATTGAGAGATTTCAATATTCATGCCCGCAGGATGGAGACTCCCCAAGCGGAATATGACGTGCTGTTCCTCCAATTTCCGGTGTTACTCACTCTGGCCATGGAGGAGACCCAGGACAGAGAGATCGGATTGGGAATGGGAGGGGAAGTTGAAGTGCTGAGCCACCGGGAGGTCAAGTAGGTTCTTGCAGGACCGAGCGGAGGTGTTCGGCGAAACGATCGCCCAACCTATGCTTAGTCTCACCGATGTAGATCAGCTGACATCTAGAGCAGCGGATGCAGTAGATGAGGTTGGAGGAGATACAGGTGAACCTCTATCGCACCTGGAATGATTGCTTGGGTCCTTGAATGGAGTCGAGGGGGTAGGTAAAGGGACAAGTGTTGCATCTCTTGTGGTTGCAAGGGAAAGTGCCCTGGGAGGGGGTGGTACGGGAGGGAAGGGAAGAATTGACAAGGGGGTTGCGGAGGGAGCGGTCTTTGCGGAAGGCAGACATAGGGGGAGATGGGAAGATGTGGCGAGTGGTGGGGTCACGTTGGAGGTGGCAAAAATGACGGAGGATTATTTGTTGTATGTGACGGCTGGTGGGGTGAAAGGTGAGGACAAGGGGAACTCTGCCCTTGTAGCGAGTGCGGGGATGGGGAGAGAGAGCAATGTTGCGGGGTATGGAAGAGACCCTGGTGCGATCCTCATCTATGGTGGAGGAGGGGAACCCCTGTTCCCTGAAGAATGAGGACATTTCAGATGTCCTGGTGTGGAACACCTCATCCTGGGAGCAGATGTGGCGTAGACGGAGGAATTGGGAGTAGGGGATGGAGTCCTTACAGGAAGCAGGGTGGGAAGAAGTGTAGTCCAGATAGCCATGGGAGGCAATGGATTTATAGTGGATGTCGGTCAGAAGTCTATCACCTGTGATGGAGATAGTGAGGTCAAGGAATGGTAGGGAAGTGTCGGAAATAGTCCAGGTGTATTTAAGTGCCGGATGGAAGTTGGTGGTGAAGTGGATGAAGTCAGTCAGTTGTGTGTGGGTGCAGGAGGTGGCCCCAAAGCAGTCGTCGATGTAACGGAGGTAGAGGTCGGGGATGGGACCCTGGTACGTATTGAACAAGGATTGTTCGATGTACTAGACATGTCCTTGGGTTAATTGGTTGAAACTGGTCTTTGACAGATCTGGAGAATGCACGTATCAAGGTCCTGATGATACCTGAAGAACCTACTACATTGCTTCTACCCACTACCTGTTCTTTTCATTGGACTTTAGCAATAAAATGCCTCCACATCTGTTCATGATCCCATCCTCAGATTCCTCGAATTACAATATTGCTTCCAATTATAAATATTTTTTATTTAACTATTGATTATCTCCTGTATCTTCTGGTTATATTTCTCAAGCCAGATGCTAATTATAATGGGGTTCAGGAAAACCAAGCAATACAGAGACTGTTGATATCCTTGGTTGTAAGCCATTAGATAGCTCCGAGGAACCGGCTGAATCGAGGTTTTGCTTCATGCTTTAAGTCTTTCATACAGATTATTCTGAAGAGTGTTTATGCTGCCATTACAATTTGAAGGTTTGTTAATGTAGTAGATATGAAATGTGCAATCTAGGGGCTAGTGGAATCAAGCGATATGGGGAGAAGGCAGGCACGCGTTATTGATTGGGGACGATCAGCCATGATCACAGTGAATGGCGGAGCTGGTTCGAAGGGCCGAATGGCCTCCTCCTGCACCTATTTTCTATGTTTCTATGTTTCTAACATAGCACGTAACACTGCTATATTTACAGCCCCTAGCTTGGATAGTAATATAGTCTAACGGGTGCCAGTGCCTATCTTGAAAGCATTGACATGAAGCCTTGCATGTGTCTGATGAAACTGGATACACTACATCACAAGGTGGACTTACCAGCATCAACTTCCTAGGCATTAACATCTCAGATGCCTTGACTGGGCCCAGCATATAGATGCAACAACAAGGAAAGCGTGCCAATGCCTCTACTTTCTTAGAAGCTTTACGAGATTTGGCATGTCTCCAAGTACTCTAACAAATTGCAACAGATGCACTGTGGAAAATATCCTGACAGGTTGCATCGTGGCCTGGATGGGCAATTCCAACAAACACATGCAAGAGGCTGCAGAGAATGGTGGACTCAGACCAATCTATCATTGGCACAGCCCTCCCCACCATCAAAAGCATCTACACGAGGCGCTGCCTCAAAAAGGCAACATCTATTAAAAAAAGGAACACAACCAACTGAGCCATGCCTCCTTCTTGCTATGATCATCGGACAGGAGATACAGAAGCCTGAAGTCATACACCACCTGGTTCAGCGACAGTTGCTTTCCTAGAACTGTCAGGTTGCTAACCCAATCCACACAGCCCCAATTCTACCTAGAAAATGGAACACAATGGGCCACCTCTTGCACACTTTTGTCTCTTTTAATATATTGCACAAGTTGTATAATTTATGTACAATATTGCCTGTGATGTTGCTGCAAGCAAGTTGGTCATTGTAAACTAAACTTGATTTAAACATGTCTTCAGTATTTTGACAAGAGGAGGATTCGATCAGGAGCTTTCTGTACTCCTTCCCAGCCAGAGCACATCTTTAAAGGTGTATCTCCTTTGCAACTCATGTTGATATTGCCATCAAAGTTCAGTCTGTTCATTGTTAGAATTTGGGGCAAGCTTTACTCAGTGTTGGAGTAGAATTATTCTTTAGTCTCATCCACTACCACGTCAAGTCTAGAAACCCCAGAGAATAAACATTGAATCATTCACATGGCTTAGTTGGTTCTAAAACCATGATATCTTTTTTTTTCTTTTTTTCACTGAAAGTTTTATTGATTTTTAAGAGATACTAGACCAAGTGCAGACCCGTTGGGTCTGTTTCCCCAACAGCGTTTGCGGGGGGGGGAGCACTCATATTAACCACCGCCTAAACTCACAGGTGGGGGAGGGGGGGGGGGGGGGGGGGGGGGGTGAGAAGAGGGGGAGGGAGGAGAGGAGGAGGAGGAAACGGGACAGATTTGGGAGGGAAAGGAGAGAGGGGTGGGGGGTGAGAGAGGGGGGGATGGGGAGAGAGAGATGAGATGTGGAGGGAGGGGAGGAGGGAGGGAGTGGGAGAGGGGGGGGGGGGGGAGAGAGAGGGAAAGAGTGGGGGAGGGAGAGTGGAGGGGGGAAGGGGGAGACATGGAAGAGTGGGGAGGGAGGAGGAGAGGGGTAGGGGGAGTTGGAGTGAGGGAAGAGGGACAGAGGGGTAGGAGGAAGGGGGTGGGTGGAGAGAGGGAAGGGGGTGGGGTAGAGAGGGAAGGGGGGATGGGGGGAGAGTGGGATGGGTGGGAGAGGGAGAGGGGTGGGGAGAGGGGAAACATAGAAATTAAGTGCAGTAGTAGGCCATTCGGCCCTTTGAGCCTGCACCACCATTCAATATGATCATGGCTGATCATCCAACTCAGTAACCTGTACCTGCCTTCTCTCCATACCCCCTGATCCCTTTAGCCACAAGGGCCACATCTAACTCCCTCTTAAATCTAGCCAATGAACTGGCCTCAACTACCTTCTGTGGCGGAGAATTCCAGAGATTCACCACTCTCTGTGTGAAACATGTTTTTCTCATCTCTGTCCTAAAGGATTTCCACCTTATCTTTAAACTGTGACCCCTTGTTCTGGACTTCCCCAACATCTGGAACAATCTTCCTGCATCTAGCCTGTCCAACCCCTTAAGAATTTTGTACGTTTCTATAAGATCTGCCCTCAATCTTCTAAATTCTAGCGAGTACAAGCCGAGTCTATCTTGTCTTTCTTCATATGAAAGTCCTGACATCCCAGGAATAAGTCTGGTGAACCTTCTCTGTACTCCCTCTATGGCAAGAATGTCTTTGAGCATTGGACATTGTGACATCACATGATGGAACGTTCAGCGGGTGCTGGTGCTCCTGCAAAGGCATATGTAAATGATTCCATTCCGATTGGACATATGTGAACATTGGGCATTGTGACATCACACGATGGAACGTTCACCAGGGGCTGGGGCTGATTCTATGGGTGAGATGCCAGTTTTTTTTTGAAATATTGGGAGGTGGGGGGGAGAAGGATTTGATTAAAAATGTGTACATAAATACGACAAAATGTAATCAGGAGTTTGTATAAGATCCTCCCTCAATCTTCTAAAATCTAGCGAGTACAAGCCGAGTCTATCCAGTCATTCTTCATATGAAAGTCCTGACATCCCAGGAATCAATCTGGTGAATCTTAACCATATAACCATATAACAATTACAGCACGGAAACAGGCCATCTCGACCCTTCTAGTCCGTGCCAAACACGTATTCTCCCCTAGTCCCATATACCTGCGCTCAGACCATAACCTTCCATTCCTTTCCCGTCCATATAACTATCCAATTTATTTTTTAATTATAAAAACGAACCTGCCTCCACCACCTTCACTGGAAGCTCATTCCACACAGCTACCACTCTCTGAGTAAAGAAGTTCCCCCTCATGTTACCCCTAAACTTCTGTCCCTTAATTCTCAAGTCATGTCCCCTTGTTTGCATCTTCCCTCCTCTCAGTGGGAAAAGCTTATCCACGTCAACTCTGTCTATCCCTCTCATCATTTTAAAGACCTCCATCAAGTCCGTCCTTAACCTTCTGCGCTCCAAAGAATAAAGCCCTAACTTGTTCAACCTTTCTCTGTAACTTAGTTGATGAAACCCTGGCAACATTCTAGTAAATCTCCTCTGTACTCTCTCCATTGGTGAACCTTCTCTGTACTCCCTCTATGGCAACAATGCCTTTGAGCATTGGGCATTGTGACATCTGTTTCCCCAACGGCGTTTGCGAACGGCGTTTGCGGGGGGGTGAGAAGAGCGGAGGGAGGAGGAGGAAACGGGATAGATTTGGGAGGGAAAGGAGAGCAGGGTAGGGGGGTAGGAGGGAGAGGGATGGGGAGAGGGGTGGGGGGGAAAGAGGGGAGAGAGTGGGGAGGGAGGAGGAGAGGGGTAGCGGGAGTGATGGAAGAGGGAGAGAGGGGGATAGGGGGGGAAGGGTGTGGGGGGAGAGAGGGAAGGGGGTGGGGTAGAGAGGGAAGGGGGGTGGGGGATAGGGGATGGGAGGGGTAGGGGAGGAGAGGGGGAGGGGGGTGGGGGGAAGATGGGGAGGAGGGATGGGAGAGGGGTGAGGGAGAGGGGGAGGAGAGGGTGGTGGAAGAGGGAAGGGGTAGGGGAAGAGGTCAGGGGAGGGGGGAGGGAGGGGAAGAGAGATGGGTAGGGGGGTAGCGGAGAGTGGTAGAAGAGGGGGACGGGGGTAGGGGGAGTGGTGGAAGAGGGACAGAGGGGTAGGGGGAAGGGGGTGGTGGTAGAGAGGGAAAGGGGTGGGGGAGAGAGAGATGGGTGGCAGAGGGAGAGGGGTGAGGAGAGGGACACATAGAAACATAGAAATTAAGTGCAGGAGTAGGCCATTCGGCCCTTCGAGCCTGCACCGCCATTCAATATGATCATGGCTGATCATCCAGCTCAGTATCCTGTACCTGCCTTCTCTCCATACCCCTTGATCCCTTTAGCCACAAGGGCCACATCTAACTCACTCTTAAATATAGCCAATGAACTGTGTAGCCTCAACTACCTTCTGTGGCAGAGAGTTCCAGAGACTCACCACTATCTGTGTGAAAAATGTTTTCCTTATCTCAGTACTAAAGGATTTCCCCTTTATCCTTAAACTGTGTCCCGCTTGTCCTGGACTTCCACAACATCGGGAACAATCTTCCTGCATCAGACAAATGCAATTCAGGACTTTTCTCTTCACAAGCAAACTCAGAATGACGGTTAGTGAAGAATTCAAACAATCGCTGAGTGTTCAAGATGCTGCGAGCGCCTCCTGCACCAAGGGGGGGGGGATGTGTGTGTCGTCACACACAAAGATCTTGCAGCGGAGAGCTCCGCTATAAGATCTTTGGTCACACACTAAGCTCGCGCCTCCACAAACAGGTGAGTGTAAAAATAGAAGATACATATTTGATTAAAGTTTTGCTTGCAGCAAGTAAGAAGGCCATTACCAGGCAGTGGCTTAATGAAAAAAGTCCAAAACAGGAACAGTGGTTAGAAATTGTGCAAGACATCTTTAATATGGAGAAATTGACATATTCCTTGAGAGTCAAGGTGAATTCACCCCAGATACATCACAGGGCAGGTATTTGGGATTTTATAACCCAAGATATTATTTACAGCTGCATTAACATTTTCCCAGTATGGCCTTATCTTTACACAGTTCCAGAAAATATGCGAGTGGTCTGCCTCCGTACTCTCACACAGCCTCCAACAGTGTTGTTGGACAGCAAGTTGTCTGCTTTTTATTTTGGGTGTTATAAAAAAGCGAGATAGATTCTTTCAGCAAAATTCTCTCCATACTTGTGAGCTTGTGGATGAACATTGTGTTTCACACATTTGATACCATTCTTCTTCTGCTATTTGAATCTTTAATTCTGCTTCCCATTTTGTTTTTATGTAGAGCGTTGATTCTCCCCCGCTTTCCACAGAGCTTGGTAGAAAGCAGAGATGACCAGAGACCCCTTCTGTTTGTATGCATCCACAATCACCTTGATCACATTATTTGAAGTTTCATCTAGTTCTGGCCTTATCTCTTTTATAAAGTAGTCTCTTAATTGCAAGTATCTAAAAAATTTGTTTTCGAGACCATACTTTGACTTTAAATCTTGGAAGCTCATAAACTCGCCATTTTCTGAAACTGTATGCATTGCCGTTATGCCTTTTTGTGCCCATTCTTTGAATTTTGAATCATACGCCCCTGGCTTAAACTTTGAGTCATATGTGAACCACTTCAACGCGTGAACCCCTCTTTTTAATTTGTACTTTTCCACTATAACATTCCATATTTCTAACGTAAATGCTACTATTGGATCCATAGCATGTCTCAAAGCCCCTCTCAGATATTTGTCTCCCACCAAAATCTGGGTCTGGTAACCCTGTATCTCCCTTTCCATTTCTTTCCATCGAGATTCATAATCAGGTCTACACCAACAAGCCAGAGGTCTGAGTTGAGCTGCATAAAAGTATTTCTTCAGATTTGGTAAAGCCATTGTTTTTCGGCAGTTGAAGTGTTGTTAATTTTATTCTTGGTTTTTTGCTATTCCAAATGAATCTAGAGATCATTTTATCCCAGGCTATGAATTTATCTCGGGGAACATTAATTGGGAGAGATTGGAATAAATATAGTAGTTTAGGTCAGATTTTTTTACATTTTTACCATTTGTATTCTGGTACTGAAGTCTAGAGGAAGGGTCGACCACCTCTCAACATCCTTTTTGATGTTTTCTTCAATTTTGTTATAATTAGTTTCAAACAAGTTGGAAAGTGTTTTGGTTATAGTTACACCAAGATACTGCATCGTTTTAGAGTTCCATTTCAGATTATATGCATCTCTGATTTGTTAGGATGGAGAATAATTGAATGAAAGAATTTGTGTTTTTGTTATATTCAATTTATACCCTGAGTAGTATCCATATGTTTCAAATAGGTTCATTAGATTTGGGAGACACATATCTGGTCGTTCAAGAAAAATAATGATATCATCAGCGAAAAGACCAATTATATGTTCTTTCCCCCCTATTTTGACCCCCTGCAGGTCTTCTCTCTGCCTTATTGCTTGTGCTAAGGGTTCGATATACAAAACGAAGATTCGATCAGGAGCTTTCTGTACTCTTTCCCAGCCAGAGCACATCTTTAAAGGTTTGTCTCCTTTGCAACTCATGTTGATATTGCCATCAAAGTTCAGTCTGTTCATTGTTAGAATTTGGGGCAAGGTTTACTCAGTGTTGGAGTAGAATTATTCTTTAGTCTCATCCACTACCACGTCAAGTCTAGAAACCCCAGAGAATAAACATTGCATCATTCACATGGCTTAGTTAGTTCTAAAACCATGATATCTTGTCATGACATTAAGAGCATCACGAGTCAACTGTATGATTTATTCTGCTCATTGCTATACAAGCTTAATGAGATGGCAACAAAGCCTTCCGTTCTCCCTGTCTTGTCAACTGGGGTGCAGAAATAAACTATTTATTCAGTTACTTGCTGAAACAAAGAGCACATCAAATTTTATTTAAATAAATTGAGAATAGATCAGTTCTCAAAGTGACTATCGAAGCTAGATGGATAAAACATGGTGAAGAAATAGTGATTGTAATATTATAGAAATGAATATTTTATTTCCCATAGGATGAGATCTGCACAATGCTCCACAACAGTGTCACTCTAACATTTCAGGTAATCGTGGAGAAAAAAAATTTCAAATGAAGTATAGAGATTTTTACATTCAACATTTCTCCTTACAGGAAACATGGCAAATGCATTGAAAATAGCTTCACTTTCACTAAAAAGTAAAGTGATATTGCACAATAAGATCAAAATCACTGCTACAAAGAAATAGAACATTGCAACATATCTTTCTACAAGCACCAACCCTAAATTTGCTGAGAGTAGTCTTTGGCTCAAATCCATTCCTTTGAAAGCAGCATATTTCTCCTGGTCATCAGAATATTTTTCCTCTTGGCATTTTACACTCTCTAGACAATCTCACTGTGATATGCAATCATGACATAACTTCTTAACTTTTACCTGACACTGACCTACTAGAACCTACATTTAATATTGCAAAGTTCTTTTGCCTGGGTCCAATTCTAATATTGGCAGAAAACTTGCTGATGATGGTGGTACTTTTATATTTGGTGAATAACCATCACATCAACAATATTATTCTACATCAGGGTCACAGTTTCTCAGGGTTATATTCAAATGCATTTCATGTTGGATTGTATGTGTTTGCTGAAATTAAACTTTGATCTACAAAATTACAGTAGGTCAATTGTTATATTTATATTAGAGAGCAAAGTAAATATTATTTTGCAACATTTTTACTTCAACGATCAGAAAGTCAATCTTTTAAGATCTGTAAATATTACAACATTTGATATTAGTGGCAAGGAACTAATTTCTCCCTTTTTTCTGTGAATTTAAAATGAATGAATAAATTGATTCCAGTCCTCTGGAACCGAGGGGCAACAACTATAACAAAACCACTGTGTTACGAATGAAATATCAAGTTCCCCAAAGAAAAACACCATGCAGCATAAAAATATTATTAAATAAAATTGAAAACAAGTGATGCAGCTGGTTTTAACTTTACAATTCTGCAAATTTTCTATGAACTATTACAATTTAACATCAAAATTCATTCTACAATTGAATAAATTTTCCACATTGCAAAGCTTCATAAATCCAAATAAAATGCTTGAACAGATTCAGAAAAATGCTTTTATATGAAAAATGCATATTAACTCCATAGGTACCTAAGCACATTGAATAACTGTGAAATTGTGCAATATTTTGACAATAGATTAAGATATAAAAAATATATAATGCCCAAGATATATTTCCCTCCTAATATTAAAGGGAGGACATTTTTGCTTTTTCATATTCCATTCTCATTCATTTTGTCCCTTTACTCTTCTCAGAACATAAAACACTGTCAGAAACAACAATGTGGGTTGAATGTATTTTCCAACAATTTCTTGCCCACAGAATTAATAATACCACTCCAGTATATAAATTGTAATACTCTTTAAATAAGTATAAAGTGTCGGGAGGATGGGAGGTGGTGAAGTCAATGAATATAAATTTACATATCAGTGCTACTTTTGATTGTTTGACTACAAAGGGCTTTGAAAAATGGTTCCAATGAATTTACACTTTGGTCGAGAACAAGGTAGCTCTCAGCTGTCATTCTGTTGTGGTGGTAAAGATCCTTGTTACCCGATTATGTGGAACATTTATGGGATAGTGATCAGCGCAGACAATCAATGCGTAAAAATATAGGTACTTTTCTACCACAGACACGATTCTATGAAGCAGCATAACAAACAGATTTGCAGAGACAAGTGCCAGATATAAAGTTGCTGATCACAAAGACTTCAAAAAAGAGATCATTTACTCAAAGGGTGAACAAATTCAGCAGTTATAGGAAAATTACTCAGCCACACCCGAAATACGAGTGGCATCAACAGAAAATTGACAGCTTGTGCAAGTAACTGCATGAAAAGCAGAAGAAAGGCTAAACAAATTTAAATGCACATTAGCAATAACATCAGGCAACAATAAAAGATTTAATGCAAAAGCGTACACTCTTATAAGCACAGATCAGATATGTTGGGCAGGTAGTGGAGGAAGGAAAGAACAAGACGAAAAATAAAAAGAACAAAAATAGCCAAAGGGGGTTGAGACAAATCAATGGCATGGGAGAGAGAGAGATTGCACACAAATGTGGGTGTAAAAGGATTTCTGTGACATATTACCAATGGTCACACTGGAGTAGAGGGCTTGTAGCATTGCAAGGAAATCCATTTAGAAATTTAAAGCAGTGATTGAACAAAGTGCATCACATTTCTTATTCCAAAGGATAGTTTTCATTGTACATACCAATGTCGTATGCTAAAAAATCAGCAGAGAAACATTTTGCTCCATTACTCAGAGAGGTGTCGTTGTGAGTGTTCCCTCCAAAAACAAGCATCACTCCACTGATGATGACAGCTGAATGCAGGTAACGGGCAAATCCACTTTCCTTCAGAATTGTCCTAAATTGTTTTTCAAAGCAAAAGTACAAATCATCATGCTTACAACATACCAAATCATCAAGAGACATTATTTTCAAATTCATGAGCTTCAATGGTAAATTTTCACTATTTCAAGTTTTTCATGTGGAGCCAATGGCTTCACAGGCAAGGTTAGAATTTGCCACACAATGGAATGGTTATATGATAATGCTGATGTACCTTTTTTTATGTAATATGATAAAGAACAAAAAATAGCAGGAGTAAGCCATTCAATGGTGACAACTCTGCCATTCGATGCTTTCATCCTCAACCTTTTACTTTAGCGCCATGTTCTTGCTTTAATCCATACCCTTTAATTCATCCCAAAATTCAAAGAGCTAATTTGAGCATTGAGCGACAGAGACCTTACAGCCCTTTTAGGCACAGAATCTTAAATAGTCACTATCGTCTGTGTGAAGACGTTTCTTCAGAGCTGACTAGCCTTATTGTGAAAATGTGACCCCGATTCTATACACCTTACCAGAAAAAACGTTATCCCTGCTTCTACTATATCAAATTCTGTCAGAAATATGTATGTTTCATCGAGATCACTGGAGCGACTTGCTCTGCTACTTCAGAGGGCTGAATTAAGACTGGAGTGATGGGTATGCCCAAATGCACCAGAAAAACAGACTTTCTTTTCACAATCTATCAGTGAACCATTTTGTTTTTTTCAGTAAATGCAAGAGCAACTTTCATAATTGTTTTATTCTAAAACAGTACTTAAATTCTCAAGCAGTTACAGCATCAGCTGGATCGCCCTTCTCTGGGTTACAAGTGCAGGAACTATGTTATCAGAATGATAAAAATCATTAAATATTAAACAGGATGTTGGTGGGAAATCAGCTTTTCAAAGATGCAATTAAGTATACCGATGGGGAAATTGTTGTCGATGGAAACTACATGGACATCAGCATTTGACAGGTCTCACATGGAAAAATGGATCCAAGGTAAGTTGGCAAATTTAATCTAAAACTTTTAAGAAGGAACTGCAGATGCTGGAAAATCAAAGGTAGACAAGTGCTGGAGAAACTCAGCGGGTGCGGCAACATCTATGGAGTGAAGGAAATAGGCAACGTTTCGGACCGAAACCCTTCTTCAGACTGATGTAGGGTGGGAGGGGGGGAAGAAGAAAGGAAGAGGAGGAGCAAGAGGGGTGAGGGAGAGCTGAGAAGGGGAGGAGACAATAAGGGCTACCGAAAATTGGAGAAGTCGATGTTCATGCCGCTGGGGTATAAACTGCCCAAGCAAAATATGAGGTGCTGCTCCTCCAATTTCCGGTGGTGCTCACTTTGGCCATGGAGGAGGCTCAGGACAGAAAGGTCGGATTCTGAATGGGAGGGGGAGTTGAAGTGCTGAGCCACTGGGAGATCAGGTAGATTATTGCAGACCGAGCGGAGGTGTTCGGCGAAACGATCGCCAAGCCTACGCTTGGTCTCACCGATGTAGAATTAAAATTTAAATCTAAAATTACTTTGGTAATAAGAGACAGTGGAGGGTTGCTTTTGGGATGGGCAGACCATGACCAGAAGTGTACAAGAGGGATTTGTTACATATATTAATGACTTTGGTGTTATATAGGAGGTATTATGTAATTTTGAAGAAATACAAACATTAGTGGCACCGTAGATAGTGATATAAACGCTACATAAACCTTGTAAATTAGGAAGAACATTAGCAGATGGAATTTACTCTGGATAAATTTGAAGATAAGCATCGGGGGGCCAAATAAGGGTGGGACGAAGAAGGGTCTCGACCCAATATGTCACCCATTCCTTCTCTGCAGAGATGCTGCCTGTCCAGCTGAGTTACTCCCTCTTTTTTGTGTCTATCTTTGGGACATTCACAACATATGGGAAGCTATTGGAGAATGTTCAGGAACAGAAAGACCTTGATGTGCAAATACATAGATCCCTGAAGTCGGCAGCACAAGTAGATAGGTGGTAAAGACATCACATGGGATACCTGACTTCATTCATCAGGGCATATGATTCAACAGCAAGGAGGTTATGGAACAGTTTATCAAGCGTTGGTAAGGCCACATCTGGTACATAGCGTACAGTTTTAATGGTCTCAGTATAGAAAGGATATGATTGCTCTAGAGTGGGCGTGAAGGAGATTCACCAGGATGTTGATTTGGATGCCATGACACAGTGAAAAGGAGATTGGATAAGGTTGAGGTTGTCTCGTTGGAGCAGAGAAAGTTGAGGAAGGACCAGCGGGATCTGCACACAATTAAGAATGGCATTGGAAGAAGACACAATAATAAACATTTCTCATAGCAGAGGTGTCCTTGACCAGCGGGCATTGGTGTAAAGTAAAGAGTAAAGGATTTAGAAGGGATAGGAGGTGGTGGCTGGAATTTGAAATGCACTGCCAGAGAGAGTGGTGGAGATAGAGACTCTCACATTTGAGTAGCTTTTTGGCATGCATAAGCAGCAACAATGATTGGCTATCTCGATCTCAAGATGCCTGATGCATCAACAAAATAATGAATACACGTCATCGACGCAATACAAGTGATCAAGAAAGCATAAACAAACACACAATGCATAATGTTATCTTGGTCTATTATTGGAAAATAATCAGCCAGTAACGTAGCAAATATAGCACATGATTAGATCAAAAACGTTCAATAATTATCACGTGTGTTTAAATGTTAACGATTTTGCACAATAGTAGAAACTGAAATGCAACTGGCTGCAAACATCAATGTGCTTTGTTATGAGATCATTGCCAGTTTCAGGATATTTCCAGCAACATCGAGGAATACTCTTCAACAATTCATCACGTGGAAGAGATCAGCTGATGTATCCTCAATGGAGTTGCAAAACATGGCAGCAGATGAAGCAAATATTCTGTGCCAGGAAATAGGTGAGCGTGCAAGGTATGTTTTTCGTCCTGATGATTATGGTTTTCCAGCAATGTCCAATACAATTATAATGTGAAGATTTGAATTAAGCTTCACCCCTCAGCAGCCATTTCTCTCCTCACCTCTTCAAAGTCCCAGAAAGTGTAATTACTGCACTACCTACCCTAAGTTTTAAGCTACATGCTCAAATTGATTTTTTCAATGCAAAGCAATTGTAAAACAGCACACATCATTTCTTATCAACAATCTTTATGACAGAATATTATGTTCAGCACGGTACATGCTCCTCCGTTTTCAATTTACAACTTGCTGTCAACAATGCTGGTGGCATTTAAAATGAAAATTTAGCACAAAAATAAACATAAATTCATAGCATTTAAACTGAGCTGAACCAGCAACTATTTATGGCCTGCAGCAAATATTAAATTGAATGAAATAAGTGTTAGTTTAGATACATCTTTAACTCAAAACTTCCATGAGGTAAAAACATTGTCAGTGAGGGGACGTGAGGGGAGGGTTGAGTGAGGGGGGGGGGGGGGGGGGGGGGGGGGGGGGGGGGGGGAAGCTAGAGGTTGGAACAGAAGGGGACGTCGGGGGGGGGGGGGGGGGGGGGGGTGGAGAAGAAGGAACAAGCGGGGGGAAGGAAGGATAAAGTGGGGGGAGTAGGGAGAAGGGGGAGAGGTAGGGAGGGAGGGGGAGGAAGAAGAGACAAGGGGGTCAGAAGGAACAGGGGAGAAGGGGACGAAAGGATGAGCTGGGCAACAGAAGGGATAAGTGGAGGAGTCATGAGGGATGTGGGGGGGCAGGAAGTACAAATGGGGGGGTTTAAAGGAACAAGTTACGGGGGCTGTAGGGGGTAAAAGAGATGAGCGGGGGTACGAAGAGATGGGTGGGTGTTGGGGGGCAGAAAGGCACATGTAGGGAGGTCAGAGGAGGTGAGAGGTGGGGGACAGATGCAGCAAGGGATGGGGACATTAGAAACAAGTGGGGGGATGGCATAAGGAACAAATGGATAGAGCAGAAGCATTTGGGTGAAATGGAAAAGATGAGTGGGCGCAGCAGGAAAAAAGAGATGAATGGAGAGGACAGAAAGGACAAGTGGGGTACTTGGAGGGGGGGGAGGGACAAGGCACAGAAGTGACAAATAGAGGCAGCATGGGGAGAAAATGGGGTAATAATAAAACTACTTCTCTGGAACATGTCTCACAACCTTTCCCAATGCAATATCGGGGCCATGCACCTACAATAGTGACAGCCCAACTGAAATTACGCTGCGATGGTACAAACCCCAATGTGTCACAAAATAAATACAAAGTACAAGTTTAAAATAGCGATTAAATGACAGTAGCATATATTAGACCACAAAATCCACCCTTTAATAAAAATTAACCAAAGACTACAGAAAGTCTCAAATCCCAAAGTAAATTGACCGGTCAAATAAAGATAGCTGGTGTCACAGACTTATGTCGACTTAGACATCAGGCTACAATGAAATTCCTTGTTCACATTAACCTCAAAGTACACAGATTGCATAATAATGACAGATACAACAAAGAACACGACAAAAGCAAAACAATAGAATGGTACAAGGATTGCAGTGCAATCTGAAGTTGCGCAAAAAAAATACTAAAGCCCAATAAGAGAACAGCAGAATGAGGTAGAGTTAAGAGTAAAGGTAGGTGGCAGCATCTGCAGGAAGGGGTTGTCAAATAAGTGATTGGTTTAGGAGTCTAATAGCAATGGGGAAGAAGCTGTTCCTAAGTCTGGGCTTTCGACCTCCTGTATCGTCTCCCACAAGGTGGAAGGGAGAAGAGAAAATGGCCAGGATGGTAGGCAACTTAGACGATGCTGCCGACCATGCTGTCGCAACTGTAACTTATTGTGACTGCCAAACTCCAGCTGCACAGTTACTGGCTGGTGGTAACAGTTGAAATATTCCCAAACCTTGTGCTTGATATATTTAGTGTTTTTTATATCTATTATTTTGTTTTGAAAAGCAGATAATTTTTGTGCCAATACAAATTTTATTATTCTTGAGATAGTCATCACTGCACAAGTGTTAATGGGGTGTTAAAAACAAATCCTTGTACAAACTGAGCTGTCAGTTTTGCTACCCATTATAACAGCATGAAAAAAGATAATTTGGCCCATTAGACACAGAGGGGGGAAGCAGCATGTTGAGAAATTTCTCTTGGAATTCCTCCCCTCAGCACTATGATCCGACTGCACTGCCTTGTTAAAGTCTCGTTTCAACTGACAAGGTAATGGTTTTCGGAAGCCTTGGAAATTAAAGGCTTTCTGAAGAAGGATCAGACCCTGGGGACTGTTGCAGGGCAGAGAGATCCAAGAGAACAGTTAAATAGTTCATTGAAAGTAACATAGCAGGTGGAGAGATGCCTGAGGAAGTAGTTGATGTTGGAAAAATAACAACATTTAAAAGACATTTAGACAGGTACATTAGATAGAAAAGCTTTAGAGCAAATGGGCCAAACACAGGCAAGTAGGACTAGCTTAGTTGGAGCATCTTGATCAGCATGGATGAGTTGGGCTGAAAGGCCTGTATCTGTACTGTATATAACTCTATGACTCTAAGACCTCCAACTACAAACAGACCTTGAAAGACATAACAAAAAAAAAAAATCAGCCTAATCATTCCCATCTAAATGATTTGCCTTTCACTTACATTGCAAGCCTTAATTCCAGTACCAAGTCTTAAAAATTGTTATCTTAACGAGAAATAAAGATGACAAGGACTTCTACCCATCAAAAAAAATGCATTGTAGTTGCTTTGGATTAGCTGAGGTAGTAATCCTAGGGTTTTCTGATTAACATCCAGGATTGAAGATTACTAAAAAGTGGTGAACACTGCCTGGTCCATCACGGGAACTGATCTCCCCACCATCGAAGAGATCTATAGGAGGAACCGACTCAACCAAGCGGCTAACATCATCAAGGACCCACACCACATTTAATAGATATTTGGACAGGTACATGGATAGTAAAGATTTAGAGAGACGTGCTGGTAAGTGGGACTAGTGTAGAAGGGGCATCTTGGTCAGCATGGACAAGTTTGGCTGCTTCCGAAGTGCTGTATGTATGACTGTGCAGAGGGATTGCAGTCCGAAAAAACAGTCCATAATCGTGATTTTCCATAACACGTCATCTGCACACGTATCAAGAAACTCAATTGTGTTTATTATTTCTCTCCACATAAATTCCATAAGAGCAAATTTTATTTGGTATCTCGAATTTTTAGGTAATGATTTGTAAATTCTGTATCTGCTATGTCACCCAAGCAAGCTTCAACCATCAGGATTTAATATTGAATTTAACAATTTTAGCCCTCTCCTCCCCATCACATGGGTGCATCTTTCTTTCTTGTTTCTTTTTCCCAGTCTCCAACTGATTGGTTTTAAAGTGATTGTGAGTTTGACAATTCTTGTCCACCCACGAGAACAGAAGAGTACATACAGCACAGGAATGGGCTCTTTGTTCCACAATGTTTGTGCTGAACATGATGTCAAGTTAAACTGATCTCATCTGCCTGCACATAATACACATCCCTCACTTAAGTTCATAGGTTATAGTTGCAAAATTATGCCATTCGGCCCATCAAGTCTACTTTGCCATTCAATCATGGCTGATCTATCTTTCCTTCTCAATCCCATTCTCCTGCCTTCTCCCCGTAACCTTTGACACCCGTACTAATCAAGAATCTGTCAATCGCCACTTTAACCTTCTGGTAATCCTGCACCAACCCTCCCAAGTCCCTTTGCATCCACTGTACCCACTACCCCCAGCAGTGCATTCCAGGCCACCACCACTGCGTAAAAAAATACATGCCTCATCCTCACCTTTTGGCTATGCCCTCTAGTGTTGGACATTTCTACCCAGGGTTAAAAGGTTCTGACCATCTACCTTATCTATGCCTCTCATAACTGTGTACACTTCTATCAAATCTCCCCTCAACCTCTGACATTCTAGAGAAAACCATCCAAGTCCATCCAACCTCTCCCTGTATTGGAAATCCTCCAATCCAAGCAGTTTTCCTACATTCGCTCCCTACTGTGCACTGCGAAACATACTTCTCCAAATATGATGAAAGTTCCTTAAACATCAACTATTTACTTTCCCGCTGAGTATTTTCTGCTTTTTTCTCCTTTAATCTGCTGGACACATTTGCACCATTTTGAAATGGTAGGGATTTTCCCGACATGAAATCCTCAATTTCACACCACAGGCCACTTATTTGGCATACCTATTGGAGATCCACTCAATTCACAACACCATTTAATAGCCTTGAAAATCCCATCTCTATGAATCCGCTCAGGCTTTTAACCATGTAGCAAGGAGAGTGCAATATATCCCAATTTTATCCGAATAAACTGACCATCTATTGTGACATTAGGCCAAAAGATATTAGGCCAAGTATAAACCACAGCTTTGCTGACAAAAGACTAATCAAGAATGATCCATACATTAGAAGCAATCTGGAAAAGGCTACAACAGTGAGGCTACGCATAAACTAGCACTACTGCAGAATTTAACTCCAACCAGCACTGTCATTCCTGCGAAAGATTTGAAACATTTTGGACCATATTCATTTTAATAAACATATCTGTGGACCTACAATTAAACAAAAATATTGTTACAGTGCATGGATTGTTTTAAACATTCCAAATATTTACTAAAAATATTTTCCCCATGTTAGAATAATAAATATTATTCATTTAAAGCTCCAGTTTAAGAAAAATATTCGTGCACATCTGATGACTGCTCAAATACAAGCACAGTGAACAAACAGCTCATGATATTCTAGGTTTTAACTATGTCAAAAGAACAACTCTTGCCCAAATTATTTTTAAAGCAGTCACTTCAAAACATTTTAGTCCAAAATTCTGTAACATGCATTGAGTACAGCACTCCAGTTTTACATGAATAAAATGCTGCAAGTCTTTAAGAGAGTTATACAGCTGTCCAGCATGGAACAGGCTGTTTGGTCAAACGTAACCATGCCAACCAAGTTGGTATTATGGATAGTCCAATTTTCCCATATTTGGCCCATATTCTTCTAAGCCCTTTCGATCCACATCTCTGTACAAATGTCTTTTGAAAGTGGTAATTGTCCATAGCTTCCTCTGGCAATTCATTCCAGGTACGGAACACTCTCTGATTAAAGTGGATGCCCCCAAGGTCCCTTTTAAATCTCTCCCCTCTCACCTTATGCCCATGTCCTGTATCCTGGGAAATAAACTAAGCATTCACTGTATCCATACTTCTCATGATCTTGCACACATCAATAAGGTCACCCCTCAGCCTATAACACTCCAAAGAGGAAAGTCCTAGCCCATCCAACCACTCACTGTAACTGAAGTCTGCAAGTCCAGGTAACATCCCAGTCAATATCTTCTACATACTTTTTAACATCACTCCTATAGCTGAATAGCAACGGTTTAGAGGGATATGGGCCAAAAGTGGGTAAATGGGACTATCTGAGATCTTGTTTGGCATAGACAAGTTGGACCATAGGGCCTGTTTCAGTGCTATGAGCTGAGTGACCAGAAATGCACCACTTGCTCTTGCTAACAACTTGTATAGCTACATCATTATATTCCAATTCAATACCCTTCCCAATGAAGGCAAGCGTGTCAAATGCCTTCTTCACCACACTGCCCACTTGGCTCATTATTTTTAGGAAACCATACACCTTTACTCCCAGATCTCTATGTTCCACAACGCTCTTCAGGTGTCTATCCTTTACTGTGTGAGTCCTGCCACGGTTTGATGAACCAAAGTGCAAAGCCTAACACGTGCTTAAGTTTAATTCAATTTGCCATTGCTAGGCCCACCTTCCTAATTGATCTAGATCCTGTTATAAAGTTGGATATATCCTTCCTAACTGTCTGCTATTCCACCAATTTTGGTGTAATCTGTAACTTGAACAACAGAGTTCTACATTGTCATCCAAATCATTAATATAAATAACAAACAACAGTGAACCCAGCACCAACCCTTGCATCACTCCATTGATCATAGGCCTCCAACAAGTCAAAAAACCCTCCCCTACTACCCTTGGATTTCTTCCAACACGCCAATTTTTAATGCAATTGACCATCTAATTTTGGACTCCATGTGATCTTACATATTAACCAATTATGTAGATCCTTGTCAAAGGCCTTACTAAACTCCATGTGGACCACATCCACTGCGCTACCCCCATCAATGATGACTTCTTCAAAAAAAAACTACCAGATTTATGAGACACAATTTCCCATGCATTGTTAATTATCCTTAATCAGTCTATGTCTATCCAAATGTAGGTAAATACTGTCTCCAAGAATCCCCTGCAACAGTTTTTCACATCACTGATGTCAGACATAAAAAACAATCCAACATTAGCTACACTCCTGTTTTCTGGAACTTCGCCTGTGGCTAAAAATAATGCAATATCTCAACAAGGCCCTCAACAGTTTCATCCGTGGCTTCCCATGAGGTCTAAAGATGCATTTTGTCAGGATTTAAAGTATCTACAATGATTTTATAATTGTGTGCCTAAAAATACGTTAAACAGTGTCAAAATAATCATCTCACATACACACATCAATGGATGTGAATATGAAAATATGAAAATAATGGTCAATAACAAAAAAACTGACAATACTTCAAAAAGCTTGTGCTGCACTTTGCCTCCTTAGCGGCCTGATTACATGCTGCGCAAATGTAAAAGCATTTTCAAAAGCAAGAAAAATCTTGGAGAATATTAAATTATCAAAGGAATGAAAGAAGTCGGCTATTTTGCACTTTACATCAATGTAGGGCAACGGTAAGGACTATTTAGGCCAACATCACTTGTCAGTTCTCGGTCCATAGATCCTTCAAGCGCTCTTCCAGCCATTGATTAAAGTATGACGATTCTGGCCTTCACTACCTTCACGGGCAGAGTGCCCATGCCACTACTGCTTTCCAAGCAAAACATTTATTTCTCTAATTTTTTTATCAACATACACTGGCCTTAAATCTGCATATATATATTTTTTTTCTGACATCTCCACCAAAAATGGTGAAACTTCCTACTCATTGTCTTAGCCTTTTATAATTTTTGTACATCTCTACTATATCTCCCCTCAGCCTCACTTCCAAAATGAATCCTAGCCCACACCACCTCTCCTTATGGGTAGGACTCTCCAGCCCTGGCAATATCCTTGTGTATCCTCTGCATCACCCAGATATTATCACATCCTTCCTGTAACACAAATACTATAACTGTGCATGATACTCCATCGGTGGGAGCCGATAAGATATTTTAAGCTGTCCATTTTGGCTTTCTTTAGAACCCCTTTCGGTTTTATTTGATTCATTTTGCACAGGAAATCTAGACTTTCAGCAAAGCATCTTAATTCCTCATGTTTGCCTTCAACCCACATTTTCCTGTAACATAATGGGTAAAATCGAGTTTAGTTTAGTATCACGTGTACCAAGGTACAGTGAAAAGCTTTTTTGTTGTTGCGTACTCTCCAGTCAACGGAAAAACGGTACATGATTACAATCAAGCCGCCCACAGTGTACACATACAAACAGGGTTAGGAAATTAATAGTGCAAGATAAAGTCAAGAAAAGTCCAATTAAAGATAGTCTGAGGGTCTCCAATGAGGTAGTTGGTAGCTCAGGACCGCTCTCTAGCTGGTGTTAGAATGGTTCAGCTGCCTGATAACAGCTGGGAAGAAACTGTCCATGAATCTGGAGATGTGCCCTTTCAAATTTCTGTATCTCATCCCTGATGGGAGAAGTGAGAAGAGTGAAACTCTCCAAGTCTGTGCCAACTCCCACAGCATTCACATCAACCCCATCATCCCACAACCTATTCTCTCATACCCATCAACTCCAACCCCAGATCCCCCACTCCCAATTCTCCGGTCACCGAATGATACTCAGGTTAATTTATAGTAGCCAATGTTCCCAATGTTGGGGGGAGTCCAGAACCAGGGGCCACAGTTTAAGAATAAGGGTTAAGGCATTTAGAACAGAGATGAAGAAACACTTTTTCAAAAAGAGAGTTGTGAGTCTGAGGAATTCTCTGCCTCAGAGGGCGGTGGAGGCCGGTTCTCTGGATACTTTCAAGAGAGAGCTTATCAGGGCTCTTAAAGATAGTGGAGTCAGGGAATATGGAGAGAGGGCAGGAACGGGGTACTGATTGTGGATGATCAGCCATGATCACATTGAATGGCGGTGCTGGCTCGAAGGGCCGAATGACCTACTCCTGCACCTATGGTCTATTGTCTCGTTGTGAATTAACCCATTGACACAACTTAAATTAAACTCCTATCAGATCCTTTGTCTCTCATTTTTATGGATGCATTTCAATCACAGAACAGTACAATACTGGAACGGAGCCTTCAGCCCACAATGTCCATGCCGAACGTCATTCCAAATTAAACAAACCCTATCTGCCTGCACTTAATCCATTCCCTGCATGTTATGCATGCCTCTTAAAAGTTGCACTATTGTGTCTGCTCTGACAATCCCCACCACCCCCACCCCATCAGCTCTTTGCAGCCACCCACCACCCTCTGTGTAAAACAACATACTCATCTCCTTTCAACTTTACACCTCTCACCTTATAGCAATGGCCTCTAGTGTTTGACATTTGCATTATGGAAAAAAAGTTTCTGACTACCTGGCCTATCTATGCCTCTCATAATTTTATATATTTCCATCAGGTCACCCCTCAACCTCCACGTTCCAGACAAAATAATTTAAGTTTGTCCAACCCTCAAATCCTCTCCAAATCCTC
The DNA here is from genome assembly GCF_028641065.1 of Leucoraja erinaceus. Lineage (NCBI taxonomy): Eukaryota > Metazoa > Chordata > Chondrichthyes > Rajiformes > Rajidae > Leucoraja > Leucoraja erinaceus. Next base: position 23,427,455 of record NC_073391.1, on the reverse strand, counting down.
TACATCCTTTGTGTAATGCAGCGACCAGAATTGCACACAATACTTCAAGTGCAACCTAACCAAATTTGCATACAACTGCGATATGACTTCCTAGCTCTTATACTCAATGCTTCAATCAATGAGGGCAAGCCACCACCCTACCCATTGATGGCACTTTTCCTATTTCTGTGCTCTGCTTATACTGTACTGCTTCAGTAGATGAGCCCTCCAGTATATGTTCAATGAGTACAGGTGTGAAATTCTGTCAGGTTAATAGTAAAAAAAATCCTCTTATCTTATATCCCTCGCTACCACGTCGGAAACATCAAACCCTGGAAAGTGGATTTGGCAGTCCTGCCCCTAAGTCAACCTATTGTCCATAATGGCCACAACATCATAGTTCCATGCACTAATCCAGTCTCTAAATTAATCTGCTTTACCTACATTACTCATTTAAAAGGAGAAAGACTAAGTATTTAAATATATTTGAGCCGGGAGGATCAGGCAGGCATTTTAGGAATTTTGTTTGTGATTTTTTTAAAACAAACTTCCTTTCTTAGCGTACTATTGCAAAAGCTCCCAAATTACAACTACAATCATGTCAAAAGTTTGTAGCCAACAAATTGAACCAAATGCAACATTTTTCCCTGTGCCTTGAATATTTAAATTTCAAGCAGTGAACTATTTTCATTATTTTCTTCTAGCACAGCAAGTTGCAAAGAACAAACTGGAATTGCTGTTCCAGTTCCATTTAGACCCCCTACACAATTTAATTCTATTTCAAATCAATTACACAGAACGCTTCTGCAATCAAAATGAACTGAACAGAGCAGAACCTTTCCACTTACCAGGTACGGCTATTTACAGTGTACTTGTAGAGGTCATCCACCAAGCCATACTCATTGCTTCTGAATGCTTTGTATCCTCCATGTACATAAATTGATTTTGTCGCTGCACTGTAAACACTGCTGTGTCCATATCCACCCTGAACTATTGCACCCTTCGTCTCAGTCACAAACCACGTGTTGGTCTCTGGACAAGAAGCAAAACTAGTTTTAGAAGATTATTTCAACACAACATTTTCTGCAGAATTCTCTCTGCAAAAGAAAACTTTAGATGTTGTCATTTTGAAAAAATATAGACAAGATTAAGCAAGTTGTTCAAAGTTAGGCCAAATAAACTTCCCTCTTCCTTGATCAGATACTTTGTATAATAATAATGATGATATTGCCCAATCCAAACAATTGGCTGCATCAATGAACAACGGAGTTCAAACAAGCATCAGTTTAGCAAAGTGATACCATTACCCTGCTTCAAATCTTGGCTTCCAAAGCATTTGGGTTTAAGAAAGAGCTGCAGATGCTGGAAAAATCGAAGGTAGACATTTTCTAAACATTTGCTTATCAACTAATTTCAAATATGTTTTACAGTATTTTGCGGTTTAAAGTTAGCGTCTTAATTTTCAAGAAATCAATTAAGTGATTGATTTCAGAACACCAGACAGCCAACCATGTCATCTCTGGGTGCCCGCTCTACCACCCACCAAATGGAGCTCAGGGCCTGGCAGACATTCACGCAGAGACAACACCCGGCTAGAGATCTAACTATTCCTTTGGTTTATGTTTCATTCGCAAGAAGAAGAGTGATTGTAATCAAAAACTAAACTGAGGTGCAACTACAGTGAATCCCTTACAAATGTTCTTCGTGGATTTAAGCATTTCATGCCCAATATAGTATGTGTATTGATCAACTGAAGAAATCTAAAGTCATCTCCACAGCTATATACAGCAGGTACACTACATAGTTTACACCCATTATAAAGCAATAAAACAATTTCTTATTTACACAAAATATGCAATATAACTTGGTAACAATGATTCAAATTACCTCCAATAAACTATTTCACTTTCATAATTATTGCAACTTGATTTGCAAAAGTAAATATTAAATTGTGTTTTCGAAAGATTTCAATGCTGGTCGAAAAATGTCAGTTCACATTGCACAGCTGACAGTGTTCTATAATTATACTTACAACAATAGTTATGTACAATGGTATGCTGCTAACAGTAATAAGCTTAATTATATCCATAATTTTACATTTAATAACTGAATTTTATGTTTTAAATACTCATGGTGTTTGGAATTACATTGCACTTGACAAGTAATCTATACATAAATAGATGGATGGCAGAAAGCATGCATTTGAGCGGCACAGTGGCCTAGAGCTACTGCCTTACAGCGCCAGAGACCCAGGTTCAATCCTGACTACTGGTACTGTTTGTACAGAGTTTGTCCATTCCACCCCGTGACCTGCATGGGTTTTCTCCGAAATCTTCGGTTTTCTTCCACACTCCAAAGACTTACAGGTTTGGAGGACAATTGGCTTGGCATAAATTAAAAAAAATAGTCCCTAGCATGTGTAGGGGTAGTGTTAATATGCAGGGATCGCTGGTCAGTGCGGACTCCGTGGGCCGAAGAGCCTGTTTCCGCACTACATCTCAAATTAAACTAAACTTGAGGAATTCACACATTCTTGAAAGCCTTTTGCAAGCAGTTAAAACTGGAAAATTCTAAATACGTTTTAAAATATGTTCTTTCAATGAGGAGCTCAAGTTGCACAGCTCAACAAATTTAACTTGTATTTTTATAAATATGCTTCAATTAGGTCTGTCATGGGACCCTTTAGGCAGCTTTTAATTTCTATTCTTCATTTCAGTAAGCATGAGAATACACCATTTAATTTCAGGAATTCAAATTACATACAAATGACTTACTTATATTGTATTCTTGAACACTGTTTATATAACCATAAAGTGCAGAATATCCAAATATAATGATCATGATGACATCTCCACTATCCATTTCAATGATATGTGCTGAATGTCCTTCCAAATCATACTGTTGCCCATGAGCGAGAACTGTTGGGGTTTTTCTTGTCCACGACAAAGTGGGAATGTTGAATATCCATAGTTCATTTGTGATGTTTCCATTATCCATGTCAACTTTTCCCCCATACATGTAAATATCATTCTGCAAATAGAAAATGTCACAATTCAATGGGAACACCAATAACATGTTCAAATGCAATCATATTACATTTTGAAAAAGAAAGTAGGGTGGGCAAATCCCAAGAGGCTTTTTCTAATCATAGCATTGAACTTCTGCCATAACCTTAATTACATTATTTTAACTTCATGACCAATGAACTAAATGAAATACCAAATGACCAATGAACTAAATGAAATGCCAAAACCCCAAGAAATACATTGGACAGGAGAAAGTGAAGAGTCAAGAGTGTTTAATTGTCATGTGGGTTAACCAAATCCATTAATCTAATGAAATAGTCAAAGAGGTGCTTTTTAATATTTTGTACAAAAATTACTCGCTTTAAATATCCTAAAATATAACATATATATACAGTTTATTTCACTCCTGCCATCAGAAAGAAGGTATAGGAGCTTGAAAACTGTAACATCCAGGTTCACGAACAGTTTCTACAGTACAACTATCAGGCTATTAAACACTACAACTTCCTACTAAGCTCCAAACTACACAGACTTTGGGCCATTGATTTGTCTTTGCACTATAATTGTTTGTTTTTTATATACTGAACTTCTTTTTTGGAATTTATTATTAAGTTTAGAGTACTATGTTTACATTTTTGTTGTGCTGCTGCAAGTAATAACATATTTGTTCCATTTCAGGACATATGACAATAAAATACTCTTAACTCTCTCTTGACTGTTCATGTCAACAATTAAAAATTGTATTCATGTTCTGCTGAAGCAACAATACACATTATACACAATCTGGTGACCAATGTACTATTTGTTTGCTGGGTTCAGAGTCAAGTCTACCCTATTTTATCACTAGAAGAGTAACTTGCAATCTCAAAGTTCACCAAATTCAATCAAGCAAGGCAGCCACTTGAGAGTTTGCCTCATGCATCACACCAGGGATAATATCCTGCACTGGAAAGAATGAACTTGAAAAGTATTCAGTGTCAATGTTTGCATCATTACAGCAGTAATCCTATATAGTACAGGGCCTGTCCCACTTGCATGCGATTGCGTGTGTTTGGTGCGACCAACCGAAAGCGGAGGTCGTGCTAAGTTCGCGCGTGATGTCATTTACGCATATAAATCAAATCAGCTGGCCAGGAGGCAGGCTGACTGAATTTGGGTGTCGGGCGGTGACATCATCACGCAACGCCACGTGCTAGGTGTACGCCGTCAAGACGCTGTGTACGATGTCAAGGTGCTGCGTACGACCGCAATGCGCCTGCGTGCGTACGCTGGCCGACAGGCCGCTGGCGCGCGAAGATTACGGTCACTGCAGGAATTTAGGAACCCCGCGTGATGTAGGGACCAGGCCCGCACAACTCCATACCCCTCCGCCCTTCTAAGTGGGACCGGCCCCGCTCGGCCATAGGGTGTCTATACGCCTCAAGCGACCACGAGGTCGCGTAATTTGCGAGCCAAGGTCGCGTAAGTGGGACTGGCCCTTACTTTCTCACAGCAAATATTCTGTGGGTATAGGTGCATAAAGGGAATTGGATACGTTATAATCTACAGTTTATCAGCAAAATCAATTACTTGAAAGTAAGTTTATTTGTTTAGAGAATACAGTATGCAAGGCCATTCAGCCAACTAACTCCACGCGGACCATCGAAGATCTGTTTACGCTTGTTCCATGTTATCCCATATTCTCATTCACTCACAACACACTCGGGGCAATGTTAAAGAGGCCACAGCCTACAAACCCACACATCTTTGGGATGTGAGAGAAAACTGAAGCACCTGGAGGAAACCAACACAGTCACAGAGAGAACGTGTGACTCCACACAGTCAACACCAAATATCAGGATTGAAGCCGGATCTATCTATCTATCTATCTATCTACCTATCTATCTATCAGTTGCCTCAACATTTTGAAGATTCGTAAATCATTTTAAAAACATGATATTGCTGTTCAGGATCTGCTCTTTAGTACATAGATTTGTACAGCTCAAGAATAAGCCCTTAGGCCCACAATATCTGTAATGAACATGATGCCAAGACCAATACCAATATATCCCTGTACACAATCCATATCCCTCCATTCCTTGTATATACACATGCCTATCCAAAAGCTTCTTAAATGGCACTATCATATATGGCTCACCTACCACACTTAGCAACACATTCCAGGCACCTACCACCCTCTCTGTGAAAAACTTTCCCCCGCTCTCACATTAAAGCTTTGCCCTCCAGTATTCAATATAATCAAATTGGGGAAAAGGTTCTGATTGTCTAATTTATCTATGCCCTTCAGAATTTTATATACTTCTATCAGGTCTCCCCTCAACCTCTGGCATTCCAGATAAAACAATCCAAGTATGTCCAAGTTCTCCTTGTAGCTATTATCCTCTAATCCTTGCATCATTCATGTGAATCGCTCCTGCTTCCTTTCCTTCCTGTAATTGCGCAACCAGACTGCACGCAATATTCCAAATGCACCTTGACCAAAGTCCTTTAAAGCTGCATCATGACTTGTTGACTCTCATATTCATGCCTTACCAATGAAGGTAAGCATAACATAGGTCTTCTTTACCATTCCATCTACTTGTTTAGTTTAGCCACAGAAGGCTGTGGAAGCAACGTCAGTGGATACATTTAAGGCAGAGATAGATAGATTATTGATGAGTACATGTATCAGATGTTATGGGGAGAAGGCAAGAGAATGGGGTTAGGAGGGAGAGATAGATTAGCCATGATTAAATGGCGGAGTAGACTTGACGGGCCAAATGGCCTAATTCAACTTATCACATAATCTTAGGAACATAACCACGGAAATTCTGTAACCTTTCAATGAATGTAGATTCAAGCTTCAACAAAATGCCCTGTTGCCATTCAATCACAATAATAAGCAATTAATGTCTGGTAATTCAAAGCTCACAGCTTGATGAAATCACAAAAGGTAATTTCTTTGCTGGTTTTTAAATGGCAAACATTTTAAGCATTTGTGTAAGATTTAATTCTCAGACCTAAAATACAGCACAGTTCAGGAGGATCTGCCAGGATCAATTACAATTGCCAATTATCCATGAAATGTTTCATTCTTCCTGACTAACTCTACAGGTTAAATAATTTATTTTTATATGCCAATAAATGTCAATCCTGACATCTTACAAAGATGATGGATCCCCGTGTAATAAAACAGTTTTGATATTGCCATTAATTACTGTTTATGGTGATTATTTATGTTGCCACCCATACTTCCGTTTCAACACACAAAGCTGGATAACTAAAGGAACACTGCACTCTGGTGGCAAAGCTGAAGAAAGCAATCAGGATCACAATGGCTGAAAGATCTATCCTAAATTCAGTTTCATAATTCCTAAATGATGACAAGAATTTTTCGCTCACTCAGGTACCACAATTTTTCCAATATATCTTTGTATACTAGAAGCATTCAAGTTGCCTTCAACGTTATGGCCACAAAAAGTATGAATGATCACTTCAATATATTACATAAAAACTAGTGTATTGATTTTGTAGAAATCTTAGATTGTGGTGGAGAAAACTTAAAATGAAAACTGGGCTGTACCAAATCAATTTCTCTATAGAGCTTCTTTTTTTGACAGGTGGCTCAATATAAAAACAATAACCATTATTTTTAATTATACTTGGTGGGCAAGAATTGAAAGTCTTCATATCTAATTAAGCAAGTGAATTAATCTTTAAAAAAATTAGGAAAATTGGAATAAATTACCACAAAGTTAAAAAATATATATATAAAAATGTTGGGAGCCACAAGGAATCGCAGATTATGCCCACACTTAATGGACAAATTGCACTTCTAATGCCTAATAGAAAGATTGCTCCACGTGGTTCATCTACCTATTGAATTTAATTGCATGTCAAGCTCCTCTTACATTCATAATGATTAATTTAAATTAATTTTGTGACAGCCATTTTGGTTTGGCGAATGTTATCTAAAGAAGCCCGATAATTATGATTTATGATTCTTGCTGGATTCTGACATGTCACTCAACATGAAGAGGCTGTGAAATCTCACCACACAGATTGAATTGTTCCAACAAACCCTTTTGCTCTCCAGTCAATCCCCTTTTCTCCCATTTGCCTTCCTTGTTCCCATCTCATTCACTATTAAGTTACATGCTCTCATTCTTTTCACATAAACTACATTTAGTTCATTGCCCATTATTAACTCCATTGTGATCATGACTGGAAATGTAGCAGTGAAGGAGAATGAGATTGGGGTGATATATCATCCTCTATCAGATGTGCACGTTGGCACTTATCATGTCTCCAGTGATGGCACAGGACTTCAGATTCTAGCACATAGCAATATTTTCCCACACTATTTTGTTTTTGTGATGTCAAAACATGGAACTGCAGATGCTGGATTTCAGAAAATGACATGAAGAGCTATAATGCCTCAACAGGTCAGGCAGCATCCCTGGTGAACATGGATGGGTGATGTTTCAAATCTGGACCCTTCCACAGACTGATTGGAGATTGGGGGAGGGAATAAGAAAGCTGGAAGAGAGGAGAAGCGGGACAAAATGTGGCAGTTCATAAATTAACAACAGGCGAGGGAGGTTTTTGATAGGCCAATAATTGGATAAAGGCAAGAGATGTAAAAACAAAGTAGAGACAAAAGGATTGAAGAGTTGTGACTTGTGAAGCCAAAGAATTGAATGATTTTGTAGTGGTTGTCAAATGAATGGGTGAGGGGGAGATGTTGAAGGAAAATTATATCAGCGGGAGTTAAAAAGATTGGTATTGGTTTATTATTGCCATATATATTGAGACAGTGAATAGAATTGTTTGTGTGCTAATAAGCTAAATCGTATTATGACTACAATCAGGTCATTCAGAAGTGGATTGGGTAGAGTAAAGAGAAAAATATCAGAGCGCAGAATATAGTGTCGCAGATTTAGTGTTACATTTACAAGACCAAGGTCCATAATAAAGTTAATTGGAAAATTGGGACTACACCCTGACTTGTGGGAGGACCATTTTGTAGTCTGATAACAGCAGGAAAGAAGCTGTTCCTAAATCTGGTGGTACAGTGCCCTCCATAATGTTTGGGACAACGACCCATTATTTATTTATTTGCCTTTCCTCCACAATTTGAGATCTGTAATTGAAAAAAATCACATGTGGTTAAAGTACATTGTCAGATTTTATTAAAGGCCATTTTATACATTTTGGTTTCACCATGTAGAAATTACAGCTGAGTTTATACATAGTCCCCCTATTTCAAGTATCATAATGTTTGGGACACATGGCTTCACAGGCACTTGTAATTGCTCAGGTGTGTTTAATTACCTCCTTAATGCAGGTATAAGAGAGCTCTCAGCACCTTTTCTTTCCTCCAGTCTCCCTATTAACTTTGGAAACTTGTATTGCTGTTTATCAACATAAGGACCAAAGTTGTGCCAAATAAAGTCAAATAAGCTATTTTGAGACTAAGAAACAAGAATAAAACTGTTAAAGACATCAGCCAAACCTAAGGCTTACCAAAAGCAACTGTTTGGAACATAATTAAGAAGAAATAGAGCACTGGTGAGCTTACTAATCGCAAAGGGACTGGCAGGCCGAGGAAGACCTCCACAGCTGATGACAGAGGAATTATCTCGAAAATAAAGAAAAATCACCAAACACCCGTCCGACAGATCAGAAACACGCTTCAGGAGTCAGGTGTGGATTTGTCAATGATCACTGTCCGCAGAAGACTTGTGAACAGAAATACAGAGGCTACACTGCAAGAAACAAACAACTGGTTAAACGCAAAAATAGGATGGCCAGGATACATTTTTCCAAGAAGTACTTAAAAGATCAACCACAGTTCTGGAAAAAAGGTCTTGTGGGCAGGTGAGACGAATATTAACTGATATCAGTGTGAAGGCAAGAGCAAAATATTGGAGGAGAGAAGGAACTGCCCAAGATCCAAAGCATACCACATCATCTGTGAAACACGGTGGTGGGGGTGTTATGGCCTGGGCATGTATGGCTGTTGAAGGTACTGGCTCACTTATTCTCATTGATGATACAACTGCTGATGGTAGTAGCATAATGAATTCTGAAGTGTATAGACACATCCTATCGGCTCAAGTTCAAACAAATGCCTCAAAACTAATTGGCCGGCAGTTCATTCTACAGCAAGATAATGATCCCAAACATGCTGCTGAAGCAACAAAGACATTTTTCAAAACTAAAAAATGGTAATTTCTTGAGTGGCCAAGTCAATCACCTGATCTGAACCTAATCGAACATGCCTTTTATATGTAGAAAAGAAAACTGAAGGGAACTGGCCCCTAAAACAAGCACAAGCTAAAGACAGCTGAAATACCGGCCTGGCAGAGCATCACCAGAGAAGACACCGAGAAACTGGTGATGTCCATGAATCGCAGACTTCAAGCAGTCATTACATGCAAAGGATATGCAACAAAATACTAAACATGGCTACTTTCATTTACATGACATTGCTGTGTCCCAAACATTATGGTGCCCTGAAATGGGGGGACTATGTATAAATACTGCTGTAATTTATACATGGTGAAACCAAAATGTATAAAAATGGCCTTTATTAAAATCTGACAATGTGGACTTTAGCCACGTGTGATTATTTTCTATTACAGATCTCAAATTGTGGAGTGCAGAGGCAAATAAATAAATGACGGGTCTTTGTCCCAAACATTATGGAGGGCACTGTACATGCTTTCAAGCTTTTGTATCTTCTGCCCAACAGAAGAGGTGAGAAGAGGGAATGACCAGCGATGAAAAATATCCTTGATTATGTTGACTGCCTTCCTGAGGCAGCATGAAGTGTAGACGGACACGATGGTAGAAACGTTGGTGCGCTTTCTTGGCCGTAGCTTCAGTGTTTTTTTTACCTAGATAAGCAATTGCTTAAGTAATTCCACTCCTCAAAACTGGAGAGGAAGTAAGTGAAACTTGAAGAAGAGCCAGTAAAGAATGGAAGTTAATGTGGACATATTTATGCTTTAGCACACTATACAAATTTTCAAGCACACATAAAATTTTGGCCATGTTGTTTAAAAATCTAAAACAATTTGAAATATCAAATACTTTCCATGTTAATATCCAACTTGATTTGCTGACATCTATCATACAAACATAGAAACATGGAAAAGTAGGTGTAGAAGTAGGCCATTCGGCCTTTCGAGCCAGCACCGCCATTCAATATGATCATGGCTGATCATCTAAAATCAGTACCCCATTCATGCTATTCCCCATATCCATTGATTCATTTAGCCCTATGAGTTAGAGCTAACTCTCTCTTGAAACCATCCATGAATTGGCCTCCACTGCCTTCTGTGGCGGAGAATTCCACAGATTCACAACTCTCTGGATGAAGAAGATTTTCCTCATCTCAGTCCTAAATAGCCTACTGCTTATTCTTAAACTGTGACCCCTGGTTCTGGACTCCCTAACATCTGGACCATTTTTCCTGCATCTAGCCTGCCCAATCCTTTAAGAATGTTATATGTTTCTATATGATTCCCTCTCATCCTAAATTCCAGTGAATACAAGCCCAGTCGACCCATTCTTTCACCATATGTCAGTCCCACCATCCCGGGAATTAACCTGGTGAACCAATGCTGCACTCCCTCAATAACAATGTTTAAGAAGGAACTGCAGATGCTGGAAAAATCAATGGTAGATAAAAATGCTGGAGAAAGTCAGCGGGTGAGGCAGCATCTATGGAGCGAAGGAAGAGGTGACGTTTCGGGTTGTGACCCTTACCTAAAATATTACCTATTCCTTCGCTCCATAGATGCTGCCTCACCCGCTGACTTTCTCCAGCATTTTTATCCACCCTCAATAGCAATGATGTTCTTCCTAAAATTAGGAGACCAAAATTGCACACAATACTCCAGGTGCAGTCTCAATAGGGCCCTGTACAACTGCAATCAGACCTCCTCGCTCCCAACCTCAAATCCTCTCGCAATGAAGGCCAACATGCCATTAGCTTCCTTCACTGCCTGCTGTTACTGCATGCTTACTTTCAGTGACTAATGTACAAACACACCCAGGTCTCGTTGCACCTCCCCTTTTCCAAATCTAACACCATTCAGATAACCGAAGGAGTTGCAACACCTGTCCCTTTATCTCCCCCCTCGAATCCATCCAAGGACCCAGACAGTCTTTTCAGGTGAGGCAGAGGTTCACTGTACATGTATAGTGACAGGTTCACTAGCACCTCCTCGTCTACTGTATCCACTGTTCCAGGTGTCAACTTCTGTACGTCAGCGAGGCCAACGCAGTCTTGGCCATCATTTTGCTTAACACCTCCGCTTAGTCCGCCTTAACCTACCGGATCTCCCGGTTGCTCAGCACTTTAACTCCCCCTCCCATTCCCAATCTGACCTGCTCCCAATATCATGTGCTCTCATTTTACATACTAATCTCTTGTGTGGGACCTTGTCAAAGGCTTTTTGAAAGTCCAGATACACCACATCCACTGGCTCTCCTTTATCCATTCTACTTGTTACATCCTCACAAAATTCCAGATGATCAGTCAGGCATGATTTCCCCTTCATAAATCCATGCTGACTTTGACCGATCCTGTTACTGATTTCCAAAAGCACTGCTATAACATCTTTAATAATCGACGCAAACAATTTTCCCACTACTGATATAAGGCTGACTGGTCTATTATTCCCTGTTTTCTCTCTCCCTCCTTTCTTAAAAAAATGGGGTTACATTGGCTACCCTCCAGTCCACAGGAACTCATCCAGAGTCAGGAAAACATTGGAAAACGATCACCAATGCACCGGAAGGGTTTCGGCCCGAAACGTTGCCTATTTCCTTCGCTCCATAGATACTGCTGCACCCGCTGAGTTTCTCCAGCACTTTTGTCTACCAATGCACCCGTGATGTCTAGAGTCACCTACTTGAATACTCTGGGATGCAGACCATTAGGTCCTGGGGATTTATCTGCCTTCAGTCCCAACAGTCTACCTAACACTGTTTCCTGACTACTGTGGATTCCCTTCAGTTCCTCCCTCCCGCTAGATCCTCGTTCCCCTAGTATTTATGGGAGATTGTTTGTGTCTTCCTTAGTGAAGACAGAACCAAAGTACGTGTTTAACTGTTCTGCCATTTCTTCGTTTCCCATTATAAATTCACCCCTCTCTGATTGTAAGGGACCTACATTTGTCTTCACTAATCTTTTCTTCACTACATGACATATAGGAGAAGTTAATGGAAAATACAAGAACGTGATAGATATACAAAATACACCAATCAAAGCAGAACAGGTGTGTTTGCAGGAAAATGGTCTTTAGAGGAAAACAGACCAAGATTGCCCTTTGCTCCATTTCTACATTTTGATAAAACATGTATAACACCACGATATGATGGCAAGCTTCATGCAAAGTTCAAAAGTTTCTGTCAAAAAAAAAACGTATTCATGTATTTGGATCTGGAAAAGAATACAACTAATACCATTCATTGGCACATTATAAAATAAAAGCAGGATGGTTCATCTTGAAAAAGAAACCATAAAAAGTTCATTCTGAATAGCTACAACCATAAATGAGAAAAGCTGCACTCTTGCATCGATTCTAAAAGTGATTTTAATGAAAAATACATGTTGATAATGCAATGGAGTTGTCAGATATATAGGATAAAAAAGATTACAATGACATTTTTCTGAAAGGTCCATATTGATTTGGTTTTTATTAATCAGCTTTATCCATCTCATCACATAATCATCTGCCAGCATGCTTCACTGCACACATGGTTCTAAGTTTCTGACAAGCTGCTTCGAGTATAATTATTTTTCTTGGACTAATGAATGGAAGTCACTGATTTTTTGTCACAATGCTGAATTTATTCCTCAAAAATGCTGACAAATCGAAATGAAATCAAAATGTAATTGCAAGATGAATTTACATAATCTTGCAAGTGATTAATTCAGAATAAAATCATTAACTCTTTCCAGAAGTCTCACTCAGGCTCAAGAGACTCCTTGTATCATGGTTGAAATCTCCATACTAATGATCACAAAAAAAGGTTATATTTATGATCTCTCTCCTTCCTAATTTAAGCCCTGCTCGGGTTTTCGAAACTAGTGTGTTAGTTTCAGGACTAGGAATAAAACTACAAGAGGAAAACAAAATTGGGTAGATGTTGCCATAGAAACCCAGTGCCTCCTACCAGTACTTAGACAGGTCCCAGCACTTTTGGATTTTAATATTTTACAATCCACATTGCTGAAAGCCAATGCAGAGATAATCACAGCAAGGGACACTAGGCATTTGGGAGCTAACCAACTGTTCTTCATTTCCTTTATCAGACTGAACCACTGAAAAATTAAGAGTATAACAGCAGAGGCAGCGGCATATTTAAGTGGGTGAATTTAGTCATCATAATGAACAGAAAATGAACAAAAAACAGAAAAATCAAGAGAGATTGAACAAAGGAAAAATTCTGATTTGAAATTTTAAACATTTCTATTCAAACCCTGAAAGAATTACAAACCACATTTCCAATTAAACCTCTGTAGGGTATTTAGACAATGGACAATATTTTACTTTGTCACACATTTATTTCATATCCTATCACCGAGGCCTGTACATTTGGGAAGAAAAGTAAAGGGGAAAGAAAGCCCTTGATGGGAAGGAAGAGATGGGAAAATTGGGCTCTGAAAGGGGGCAAAATGAAGCTAAGCAAAAGGAAAAGATAATTTCAAATATATTATAAATCATTTGAAAGGTTTTACTTCCCAATAAGATTTTGGATCAGCTTTAACAATTCTATTCCCAATCCACAATAATTGGCAATTCTTATTCAGTCTCTCCATCTGATTAATTGAACTACACAAAATCGGTGGACAAAAAGGAGAATCTGGAGGTACAAAGGAAGTGTGTAAGTTTCAATGAAATATTACACCTGTCCCCACAGGCTTTTATTTTTTTTAGTTATTGAACTTTCTTTTGGCTAGTATGTGTTACTGTTACACTCTTTAAAATATGGCCATTCAGAGCACTTCTTGCCAAATTCATCAAAAGCTTTGCTTATTACTGTGAAACATGCTTCTCTGCAAAGCAACAAACTTGAAAATGTTTTGAATTATAATGAAATTAATGCAGAAATTGCCTCTTTATTTATTTGTATCAAACATGTCACATTTTTGGTGTCCTAAAAATGTATATTTTTTGAGATATAAACTGGTTGAATCAGGGAATTAATTGAATTCCTAACTTGATTTTATCGCTACTATCTCTTGCATATTTGAGTAACAATCCCTGAAAACATTAACACCATACTACTTGAAACAGTGGAGATATGACATTTTTAATGCCCTGTGCTAAAATCTCGTAAAAATACATACATAGATAAGCATAGATACAGTGGATGTGGAAAGGATGTTTCCACTGGTGGGAGAGTCTTGGACCATAGGTCATAGCCTCTTTTAGACAAGAGGTGAGGCGGATCTTTATTAGTTAGAGGGTAGTTAATCTATGGAACTCGTTATCACAGAAGGCTGCAGAGGCCAAGTCAGTGGATATTTTTTAAGGCAGAGATAGACAAATTCGTGATTCGAACAGATGTCAAGGGATATGGGGAGAGGGCAGGAGAATGGGATTAGGCGGCAGAGATCATCCATGATTGAATGGCGGATTAGACTTAATGAGCCGAATGGTCTAATTCTACTCCTATAACTTACAAACTTGTACCAGTGTATATTGTAAAAGCAAGAAAATAGATCTTGGTGATTGCAGACCAGGTGTCTAAAGTGATTACGAAATAATATCAACAGAAATTTATGATTCACAGCAAAGCCTGGGTAGTATGCAGAGAAATGAATAAAAAGATGCCTCCCAGGAGAATTGCAGCAGTTATTGCATAGACCAACATTTGCAGAAGACCCTGAGTAAGGACTAAAGAGTTGTGCAAGTACACAAATTAAGTTACTAAAAAGCTAATGGGTCTTGGTTGAATTACATAGTGAATCTTTGAATTGTTTATATTATTATTATTATTATTATTATTATTATTATTGTTATTAGAGATTATCGTCATTAGGAAAAGTAATTGGCTGGTGTGGCTTATTGTGCGCTGCATCTAACTGGCAACAGGTACCCTGAAAATTGCAATGGGCTGAGCCTTGGGTATCAAACATCAGCTAAAGTACACCCACGGTCCTTCATATTTTTCACTGTGACCATTCATTTCTTAGCCAAGATATAAATCCCATCCATAGAAAAAGGTCAAAATAATAAATTTGTTGGGGCAATAGCCATTTGTGTGTGAACTTTAGCAGCATAAGGAGACATTTTAACCAATGGGTATCATTGCCAGGTCCAATTTGCACGGACTTATCTACACATAGGATCACTTGACCTTCAGGTTCAGGAAGAGCTTCTTCCCAATAACCATCAGGTTCTTGAACACTACAAACACCAACTGAACTGCACGGTCTTGACAGTCTTCCTCATAACTGACCAGGCCTCTCCCACTAAACTGATTTAATGTTCCATTTCTCAGTGGCTCTCTATTTTCTGCAATATTCTCTTTCAGATTTTCTGGGTTACGATCCCATAGCAATTAAAAAGGGTAGTTCTGGAATTAGAGGAACTAGCAATAAATACGGGTGTATCAAATCAAAGCTTTACAGTGGGATGTCAGATTTAAACACGCTTTTCCTTCAATGCCCAAAATCCAGACATTATTCATTACAAACAAAGTAATCATATCCAAGGCTAAAAAGAAAATACTTGACTGTCAGCTTGCATGCCTATTTGCAACAGCATGACAAAAAGTTAGGAGTCTTCATTAATAAATAAAGAGAACTTGAAAGAAACTAGTTGATTGAAAACAATATTGCACTAGTTTCATTTGTGAACATGGGATTACTGTAATGCAGCTCCAATTATGTTTGACAAACATTTTATCTAGTATTAATAAATATTTCCATCTACATTATATGTGTTAAGCATGCTCAATTTATTGCATAAATATTCTGAATATCACTGGATACACAAACCAGATTCAGATTTTGCAATATTAAAACGTCTAGCAGTTGGGAACATCAAAGAGGCTGATTTCTCATTTAATATTATACGTTTGATCTTGTGGATTTCCTCACAAATTCAAGAAGACTGCACAGCATTTTTTGTACACAATTCTGTGTATGATGCAATAGCTACAATTTACACTGGTACATTCCCAAAACTGAACATTTCTTGAACATTTGACAGAAAGCTGCTCTTCTCACAATTAATCTGAGAGAAACAATAGTATTCTCCTGATTAATCTACAAAAATCAGTCATCTGTAATAAACTAATTTGCACAAATACATCGAGGTAGCACAAATTAGGCAGACGGAATTTTATATCAATCTGAAAACTTTTGATCAACGTTAATTGCCTACTTCATGCAGACAACAAAAAGTAAATTGCATGATGACTTTAAAATGTTCCACTCAGAAATTAATATTTTAGAAGTAAAAAAAGCTATAAGAATGTATAAATCAATTGAACATCTTTTTCTACAACTTTGCCTGTTTTAAAGATGTATGAATTTCCATGCTGATCATGTCTCATTCATGTCATACAGTAGATTTTCTGGACAGCAAGTTTGGCAATTTGAAAGCTTCAGTTCCACAGCAGAAATTGTTACCTGTGTTATCACAAAGGGCACCAGATGGCATTCAGAATTGCCTAATCTGTAATTCAAATGACTCATCAGATGTGGTTTTACAAAGTTTACAAATTTGACAGTATTCCCAAATTTTCAATTCAAACTTAACTGAAGTTTCACAGCTCTATGGTAAGTTTTGGATTCATAGTATTTCAGAAATCACTCCTATCTCTTTGAAGATTGAATCCTTTTAGATATATAGCTTGAATTGAATGTTAAAAGGGAATAAAGGAGAACAGTCCAATCTTTCTGGACATTGGCGACATCATAAAATGGAAAACCCCCTTAAGATTCGAAGGGGGTAAAATATTCGATAAATGTTGAATATTGGTTTAACTTCAGCATGAAGGAAGAGGTTTCACCGAAGCTTCCACCTGGTTCATAAATAGGTGTATTCTATGTGAAAATAATATATTTGATAGATTAAGTTGTATAGTTTAATGCAGATAGCTGTGAGTTGTTGCATTTTGGGAGGTCAAACCAGAACGAGACTTTACAGTGAATGGTTGGGACAGGGAAGTGTTGTGGAGCAGAGGGATCAAGGACTACAGTTACTTAGTTTCCTGAAGCAGGCATCATGGGTTGATAGAGTGACAAAGAGGGCTTTTGGTGCATTGACCGTCATCATTTCTGAATATTGAGGATATAAGTTGGACATTATATTACAGTTGTACAGCATGTTGTTGACGCCACATTTGGAGTACTTGTTCAGTATTGATTACCCTGGTATAGGAAGGATGTCATTAAGCTAGAAAGAGGGCAGGAAGGATTTAAGAGGATGCTGCCAGGACTGGAGGGCCTGTAATATAGGGTGAGGTTGGGTATGAAAGAAGTGCATGAGGCCGAAGGGTGATCTTAACGAGGTGTATAAAATCATGAGGGTGAATTTGCAGTATTTTACCCAGGATAGGGGTATAAAGAATCAGAGGACATAGCTTGGGTGATAATTCCATGCAGACAACATCCACCGCCTAATCCGCAGT